>NC_086373.1:29535272-29843405 GCF_036588685.1 Mytilus trossulus
TCTGAAGAAGCAAAACATATTAGGTTACACTAGTTCTTACATTAAGGGGGTCAATATTCTAAATATATAACAGGTGGGGATGAAGAGGTAAATCAAAATCTTATGAACAAACTTTCAAATTAAATGTATCAAGTACTTGTATGGTATTTACCCAACTCATTTTCATAAATGTAAAATGTAAAAGTGCTAAAGCAAACAATTTAACTTTATTAGAATAGGTACCCCTCAGAGATCCCCATTCTAAAACAATAATAATAATCTATATCAAAGAATATCACTGATATTTTTTTATATAGATATCTTAACATCATATATGAATCAAATTTAGAATATTTCTGTAAATGGCCCATTTTAATTTCTGATATTATATCAGAATTTAAAATGGGCCATTTCCATAAATATTTTAAATTTGATTCCTATATGATTTTACTTATGTAAGCATGTAGAAACTGCAACTTACCGGTACATCAAATCCATCTTTTTTTTATATTTGTCTATCTTATCTAAAATAACAGTATGTTTATTGTAAGAATTCTTGCACTGCAATATGTTAACACAGATCATTGACACTAAAGCTCAATCAAAATGAAACTGATTTATAATCATTTCTAAGTATTTCATATTATATAAAAAAGTAGATGTGGTATGATTGCCAATGAAACAACTATCCACAAAAGACCAAAATGACACAAACATTAACAACTATAGGTAACCTTCAACAATGAGCAAAGCCCATACCGCATAGTCAGCTATAGAAAGCCCTGATAAGACAATGTAAAACAATTCATATGAGAAAACTAACGTGTCTTTCTCGTCTTTAGTTTATACAAGTTCAGCATTTTGAAGGTCTATATATATATATATATATATATGACAGTAGCATGCAAGCAGTAATAGTACATTCAACAATTAAAGGACACCAGCAGAAATATATGACCACCTTGATAAGAACTGCAGAATACTTGCCTTTACTAACTTTGAACACCACTTTACATCGACAATCTTCACCTTTGCCATGTTTGGCACATTCAGTTAATGGAATTAATTGTCCTGGCTTTGTTGGTATTGCTATACCATTAATCATAATGATACCCAAGTCACTATTGCCACTACTGACACTTCTAGAGGGGCTATTTCCCATGGCAATACCCGACTCACTGGTCCCACTACTAACACTTCTAGCAGGACTATTCACCATGGCTATTCCGGACTCAGTAGTCCCACTACCAACACTTCTACTTGGACTATAGACCATGGTAATATCTGTTTCACTGGTCCCACTACTGACACTCTTAGTGAGACTATCAAGACTGTTTTTGGATACACTATCACTATTGTCAGAGAGACTTTTAGCCAGAATCTCATCACTATCTATCACTCCAGAAACACTCGTAACATCAGATTTACTATCCATGTCTAAAATACTGCTTTTTCCTCTACCACCATTGACTTTTTGTAAGAGAACCATTGTCCAAATGTCAGTATCCGTCAATAAGCTAAATATAGTACCACTTTAGTTACTTTAATGAAGTCACCTAAAGTTATGCTTCAAAATATATAACGAAAAAAAGCATAGCGATACTTTAGTTAAGTTTGGCAACAGTTCATACTATGCCATCAATACAAATTGCATGTCGTCTTTGATGTCATCACCTCATATTTTTGAACCTCCATGTTTTCCATCCATTATAGTCTTAAACAAATAATAAGATAAAGCACTGACAAGATCCTGATGAATGGACTGTTCGGTAATTATCCAGTGGAGTTTTGACGAGTTTATAATTAATTGGTGATTACTAACTTGTGGGTGCATAGGAAATCCCTTTCCAGTTCTAATAATTTTACAAAAACATTTTCTCCATAAAAACTATATATCTAATTAAATATCTATACAGTTCTGCACGAAACATGTCCACTATAATAGATATATATATCGAACTCAATAGACCTGTCCCGATGTTTGTAATTACTCAAACAAGATAATAAGTATTCACAGTGTGTCTGTAAGATTTATATCTAATTGAAATTGAAATGGAACACCTCTAATATAATTTAACTCCCTTTCAACAATTGTTCCTGGCGGGTGAATGTTTTTAATCATATAATCAACTATATATCCAACTGCAGAAACAGTTTTTATTAAAGCATGATGAATATCATTTTGACCTAGTATCTGTGAATAATTCCCATTTAATCGGCAGAAATCTGAGTTGCATTAAATGAAGACAAACATCTAACACAGTAAATTCTTTTCACTTTTTGATGATAATATGAATGGTAATCTGAACACATTTGTCTGCAAATTTTCCATCAACTCATTGCAGGTTCCATATGGATTTGTATAGCTTATTTTTTTCAAACTAAACACAAATGTGACATGTGCAATCTGTCAAAAAATCAGTTAAATATGCCAGAAGTAATTTTACGATTGTGGATCAAAGTTGTCCTTTCTGCATACCAGAACGACAAGGATCTGAGATCTCCTTATAATTTGTTTAACTACCTCGAGTTACATAAGATCTCCATCAAGTTCTAAGACAATGATAGGAGGAGATAAGGCCCTCCTCAGATAGACATGATGAATGTAAAACAAAGGTCTCCTATCATTAACACGTTTTTCACTTTCAATCTTCAAATTCTAAGGTTTCAAATCGCCCACAGAATATAGATGTAAAAACTGAAGTTTTAAACAAGTGTCAATATTACAACAATGTTTGAAATTCTTATTGAAGTCAATACTGTTTATCTGACTATTTCCAACATAAAATTGCCAACTTATCATTCAACAGCGTAGAAATATGCTATTCACTAATTAATGTTAAGATCCAGTGTTCTCATCATAAAGTGTGACTTTACTGTTGTTAACATGTTATCTAATAACAAACAGGTTTCTAATCATTTGTATTTATTTAACATCAGAGAATGAACACTATACATACTCCTAAGTGTAAAATTCTTACAACTAAAATTAGTACCGGTACAACTTTCCAATTCTGATCAGTTGTGCGTGATCATAGGAAAAAATGTTAAGTTACTGATCTATTCCACTGCTCACTCAATTAATCCTAAATTAACGAGGTGTTTGGTTCCAAGTCTAATTAAAAACTTCATTTAATTTTTCATGCTGCTGTCCAGAACTTTATTCATACTCAATGAATAAATCATTTAAACCCTAGAATGATACCAATTTCCAATATCTGTATTTCCTTTATGTTTGCCCTTGAAAATTTAAATACAGCAGAGATGATGTTATAATAAGCAGGTGTTTTCTGTGTAAAATTTTCACTTTTTTGTCAAATACTTTTGTTAAACTGAAGACCTTTATTTGTGTTTTGATGACCTCAGCTGTCGCAGGTAATCTTCAGGGTCGGTCCATTAATTACTCCTCAAGTATAAAAGTATGGCTCCTGAAGTTTGATTTTATCTTGTACTAAAACTTTCAAGCTATTTCACAGATTTGAGAGATATTGAAACCCTTAACATGCTTTAAGTAGCTATATCTCTAGTTTATACGTGTCCTCACTGAACTAAAACCTCTTCTCTTTTGCTGATCAGTAAATATTTGATCATGAACTCACAAAACCTTGATGTTTTATATCCAATTACAAATAACTTCAAAAGTCTTATTCAAAACTGCCTCAGATATTCTTCTAAATAGTTGAACAAAAAACAAACTTGTGTTGAATGTAAACTTTCCCTGACCACTTAATCAGATGTTTATATCTTGTCCAGTAATGTGATGACCATTCTAACTGAAGCTTCTAAAATTCCCAGATGAGATAAGTTTTATCAATCAGAATCAACTTATATATAGTAGTATAGCAAAAATCTACAAGTTCGTCCAGTTTCAAAAGTTAAAAGTTTTAAAATCTACACTTTCATCCAGCTTCAATAGTTAAAAGTTTTAAAGTCTAACTTTTTTATGCACAAAATGTATAATAACTTCCTCTTCAATTGTATAACGAAACTTTGTTTTTTGCACTAAGTAACATCCTCTAATGTATTTCCATCATCCTTCCATTATATATTTGACAGAACTGAGTACCCGATATTTACTACTCAAAAAACATTTTATACAACTTCCCTTTAGATCTGTCACCATTTTCTTCTATGTTTACACAATCAATGGCAACTTTATATTTTATAAAAGGTAGAATTGTATACATTTAAAACTTTTGATCGATACCATCTGTTTCAGATAAACATACAGAAGCTTAGGTCATCTCAGCCAGACTCCCATAAAGTCTTGGGTCTACTAAACAATATAAACAATTTATGTATATATCTGGCAGTCTCCCTCAGACCTGAGTAATACTTATGTCACAATTTAATCTATTTTTATTTTTCTCCTCACTTAGTCATTTCTTATTGTTCTAACTGATATTTATCAATACTATTGAATATTAATTTGTGATCACATTGACACAGTTTTCTTCCTTCCTTCCTACCTTGCAGGTAAGGAAAGATATGATTTTTGGGATAAATCTAAAAAGGATCGTCACAAGTTAAAACTGTGTCAAATAAATACTCAATTATTTCCCAAATAACCTTAGGCTAATCTAACAATGAACCATACAATCAAACATTCTTATTGTGAATCAACTTGTCACTTTCAATAATAATCGATTACCATATTAAGATGAAAATGATTTTAGTATTGACAAAAAACTTTTGTTTTAAACTAATTGCTTTTTAATTCAAAAATCCCATTTTATATACTGTCTATCAAACTAAGAATTTTTTAAGTGTCAAAAAGTGGAAAAGTTGATTTACGTAGAAAGATTGAACAATGAGATTAAACAAGGTTTTATGGAGTATACAACAGCTGTTATTATAGCCGTCACAAAGCTTTAAGATCCAGGTGATGAATGTAACATTCCTATAAGGATTTTGTTACCTGTTGCAAGCCAGTTTTCAATTACACAAATTATATTGTATTCCGAATACAGTTATACCCAAAGTTTTCAATGAAAATCAAACTAACATCTGCCGTTTTTTTTGTTATCAGTATGGAGGACTTGTTGGTGCTTCTTTTTTTTTTTTTTTTTTAACTACATAATTATGCTTTCTCTTGGTAGCCTGATGTTTTATTGATGGTACTTATTGTTGTATGACAAAAAGTCAACTGTAACAGCTTTTTTAAATTTCATTCAATTAATTTTGAAACCTGATTTCAATTTAACATTTTTTATAAATTATACTGACCATCTGTCACACTTACAACACTTTTATACATTTTCTTCACATGTTTTGAGAAAGAAATATGATTTTGAGATGACAGAATACAATTTATTACAAACTTGCAGGATATTAATGTCCTGTTCATATTACATGTTGGGAGACTGGTAACAAACAAAACATCTTCTTAGAGAAAATAGCAAACTAATGCAGGTGATGAAAAAAGGCTGAAAACAATCCAAGAATGTACGATGTTGACATAACCCAGATAAGTTTCCTGTCATTGATTGGACATTTTATATCAACACAGAGAACTAGTAAAATATCAAAATAGTCAGGATCATGGAACTTCTATACATGACAGAAAATCTATTTATGGAAGTGATTATTTCCTTTCTGACATCAGAAACTAAATTTAAAAGGTCTGAATAAAATCTGATTTGCTGTTCATGTGAAGTTAAAGTTGTTGGGTTTTTTTTTTAGAAAAGAAGATATTTGCTGTATAAATTCAAGCCTATTGTTCGATGACAATTTTATTATTTTCATAGTTTTGATATTCCATGTGTGAGATCTAGTTAAGACCAAAGACACAATTGCAGTCTTGAGGCATATGATTCATGCTTCTTTTCAACATCAATGGGTCATATGCAAGAACTTGCAATCACATGAAACAGATTTATAAAACATGTTTATTGATTTTAAATCTGAAAAAAAAAAAAAAATTCCCTGGAGGGCTGTTTCATTAACTAAGGTTCTGTCCTTTAATATATAAAATTTCCTATCATAATCACCCCTCTATAAATCCTCTTAAAAAGCCCATGACCATTGTTCTTTTCATTACACCCTCCCCCTCCCACCAAAAAAAAAATATTATAGAGAAATAAAACTCAGGAGGATATCAATCTTTGACAGGTTGTTCTGGTAATACTATTAGAGCAGTTTTTTGTATTATTATATCTTGACACCTTTCTGGATATTAAAATAATTTTCTTTCCCACACTAGAGTTGAACATGACACGGAAATGGTGCACATTAAAAAGAAGCAGTTAGGTCATTAACAGTATATTATCACCTGTTATATAACACAGATCTCCACAACATGTGTATTTAACCATAACAATAGAGGTATGATATATAATGTCTTAAACTGATAATAAACAGTGTCAGACTCCAGACATGGTACTGCCCTCAAACTAATACCCAATTACCTCCCTTTGATAAACAACAATTTTACCCTGGTACATCTGGGATAATTTCAATGTAACTCTGGACTGTTAATGTTGTTTAATTTTCATTGCATTAGCCAAAAAGATGTGGAACCCAAAATTATATACTAAATATACAGGGGGCTAGTACCTTAGATTGTGGATATTTTTGTTATGTATTACAACATATACACATTTTATCATTTCACATTCAGTGACTTAAATTGTGACATATCAGTACCACCAGTTAAAAAAACATGGTATATATAAAATGCATGTTCGAATATATTGAACTCTGTATTAACTTGGAAATTCAAACAACAGTACTGAAACTTGTCCAAAGCAATAGCTAAAGCATTCAAACAAAAGGAACAAGAAGTTGCATGTGAGGTAATGCAAACTACACCCCACTTGTTATATATGACATTGAAAAAGATTCTTCACTCAATGGGAATAAATCAAAAAGTAAACTTGAACAGGAAGATATTAATTCTTTTCACATTATTATCTTAACTATCAACAGAGCAAGCTGACCCTTCTCAAAGATCACTAATAAAAATAAATCATCCTGTTATCATATACCTTTCTAAAAACTTCCTCCATCAAATGTATATTTCATTATTTATATATCAGATGTAGGTTACTTCATGATTCATAAGGTGTTTAAAATTACATCTGAATTACGAACTGTTTTATCTCAAACATTTAAGCTCTTGTTAATGATGATAATTTATCCAATAACAAATGATTAAATGAAACAAACTGAATAAGATATACTTTTAATTATTCAATAGTTTTATAATATACTCTATTTTCCGTTTCATATTAATATTTTTATGTCTGAACATGAATTGCTCTTTTGGGTGAAATTTCTTTTATCTATAGAACACCCCCTTTTTTCTGCTTAAATTCTACTACATAGTTTCTTTCTACACTGGCTTATCAACCACTATTTGCTTGATTCATGGACGATCATGCTCTGTGTAGATTTTTAAGTGAGCTTGTATAATATTTAATCATTATCAACATTGAATTTTTTTTTTAATCTACAGCAATAAAATTGAGAATGGAAATGGGGAATGTGCCAAGAGACAACAACCCGACCATAGAGCAGACAACAACAGAAGGTCACCAACAGGTCTTCAATGCAACTAGCAAACTTGTTTAGCATACTGTACATCTATATATATTTTTTTTTAATCAAATGTTTGCCCTGAAGGGTAAATTATGGTGTAGGCAGAGGCGGATTTAGGGGGGGGGGCCCGGGCCCCCCCTTTTTGGGAAAAAATTTGGTTGCTTATATAGGGAATCACTGAAGCGTGACTGGAGCGGGCCCCCTCTTAGGTCAGTCAGTGGGCCCCCACTTATGAAAATTTCTGGATCCGCCACTGGTAGGGTATTAACATTTCAATGAAATAGCATTTTGAAGAAAAAAACTGAGAACTATATGTCAAAGTATCATCTTAAAGATATTGGAATCAAAATCATCAATAATTTATCCTGTAGTCAGCTTCACAAAATCATGGTTTGAAATCAATATTAACCAAATAATTTTCCATTTAATTTGGCAATTAATAGGTCATAATTGGTAAATAAATATTATTGAAATACATAAAAGGTCAACAGATTTAACTGTAACTAAAATGCTTGAACTAATCAATATAACGGTCATCCACTGTATAATTAAGTTGATGGTTTTTTTTTCCATTTTCATTTTATACTTGTATCAAATGACTGGTACTATTGTACAACCATACATTGTTGTTTGTAATGTTAGTTGAAATAATTATTGTACAAAGCCTTGGATCATTGATTGATCTGCCAGTAAAAAGTTTATCAATTGGTTACATTCAATAAATAGGTACTAGTCTACTTATAATTCAGAAACTTTTGCCATGTGTTTATCATTATGAAAAATGAGGCAGGGTTGTAATGCAATAATATAAATTCACATTTTGATTTTTTTTTTTAAGAACAGGTTTTTTTTCAACATCCCAATTAAGTCTAAAATGATAAATGCATGCAATAATTTCTGAATTTACATTAGTACATTTTCACTGTATTATAGATATATACTGTTCATCGTTGACGTTGATACTCTGATCCTTAGCAAGGATGTATTATTTGGGGTCATATTAGTTGACTCTGACTTTTAGTCACACTATAACCTGATTCTTAACTTATGTAGCCTTTGATAGTATTTTAATTTACAGAGGGTTTGATACACCTTGCTATGGGTATGATACATTGTACTTGCTAAAGACAGTCATGATCAACTCACAGTCAGCTGGGTTAAAATATTTCTAGACTGTTTGCGTGTTTTTAGAGTTTTTAAGAATTTAAGAGTTGTACATGTTGTATGTATTAATAAGTGGTACATGTATTATTTTAACATCAATTTTGCTATGTCCCTTTTGTGTTCATGCAATCAAATTTCTATTTATATCTCTAACTATCACAATTCTATAATAAATGTATATTCTATGTGTAAATATTCATCAATAAATGAAAACCTATAATGTAAACCAACTAACTATTTTCTGACCATGCTTCTGTAATAACATAAAATTCTGACATGTTGTGATCATTTTTTTTTATAACAAAATCTTCCTACGTGTAAAAGTCGTGTAAATAAATCCATCCTGAAAATTAGTTGGTTTACACTACAATTCAGAAATTAATGTGATTAGTGAATGCATTAACTCTTACTATTGAAAACTTGCATTTTGTTCTGATCAAATATATATACTAGTAGAAAAAAGTACTACATTTCACAATATGTGTTCAAATATTTGAAACATTAACTGTATATGAATAAAGATTCATATTGAAAATTGAGCAAGATTTATGCCTTCAGAATGTTGGACAGTGCTCAATTCCTGTTTTCAAACTTGTCATGGTCCATGAAAACATGTTAGTCTGTTTTTAGATGACATTATTACGCCAAAATTACCTCTGTATATATACATAGTAAGAGGTCAAGAAAATTCTACATTCTTTCCAACAATTGTTTTGATTTTTGAAAGAGAGTTAAGCGATTTCATATTTGGTCAAAGTATCACCCATGGTGACATTGACACATTGTTACTAAAAAAAATAGGTTTTGAAAATTTAGGACAGTTTTTTGATAATGAAGTTTCTGTTTTCTACTATTAAACATTGGAATACAAGATCAATCTGAGATGCATTGATAAATTTCACTGACATTAATGCACACATTAATTTCCAAACTTACAATAATTAACTTAAATACATTGTTTAATATATATATAGGTACTCTATAACCGGGGAAGGCTGTAAAATAAAGCTTAAAATATTATAGAAACATAAAAGAACACTATTACATAATTTCTTCCATTTTATTTTAACCTAATGTCAATTAAGAATTACACAGTTATTGCCCTTATAAACCTATGACTCTGCCATGTCTGTAACTCTCTTAGTCTACATGTACATTATTGGTCTTTGGATTGAATTCTCATCAACTAAATCTATTAACATACAGGCAATAACTCAGTAACAATCAAGACAACACAATATAAGATAGGATAGTGCTAGGGAATAAAGCATGCAAAGGGAGTGAACTCAACCACTAAAAGGAGCTAACTGCAATAACTATCAAGCTTCACCATCACTTCTATCTGTATATCATGAATCTTTTGGAACAAGCGGATTTCTTGTTATTCAAAACATTGGACAATTTATCCATACTTTTGTATTTTTTTCACATGTAAAATTCTTAAAATTAATATTTATTGACTTTTTTTATAGAATGCATTTATAATTATGAAATTTATACATGTACATGTAATTGAAAAGATGGGGATATGATTACTGAGGAGACAGAAAAGAAGAAACCACACACAGATTCGCTTGACTTGAAACTCCCCAACAGTTTTAGTCAGTTGGAACCCATAGAAAATTCTATTAACTAATCATTGTCACTTGGTTTTGATCCCTAGCTCTATAGACAGCTGGAATCCTTAGATACATGTACTTTTTGTACCAATTCAGGAATATAAGTAAATTGATGATAGTTTGGTAATGAAATGTCTACTGCAAATAGACAGTATGTATAAACCCCATTTTTTAAATATTCTTCAAAACTATTCATATTGTACATGTTCTGATCTATTGTAAGAAGAAAGTGATGGTGATACATGGTTTCACAATAAACATGATAAAACAAGGAAACTATAAAAACAGGACAACAGAATTCTTACCTTCTAAATTAACACTCCCTATTGGCAGAGAAAGAAAACTTAATACAGTATGGATAGTATACAACCAATAAAGATTTGGTGTAAGATATAAAAAAAAAAGTCATATCCACTTTTTTGAGGAAATTAATTAAAGATTAATTGTATGTACATTATGAGAAAATATTAAATTTAATTGTAAAAGAGAGAGAGATAGATAAAGACTAAATAGCATAGACACTGAAATCAAATTCAATATTTTCAAAAATGTACATATCATATGTATTGTTTTTTTTATTACCCATGTGCACTTTAAAAAAAGATTTTAGTATAAGATTTTATAAGTTATTAGATATTGTTTGATGATTACAGAGGATGGAAATGACAGTAAACTGAACTATAAAGGTAGAGATTTGTCTACAGCTCACAGTTAGGAGAGACACTGGGACTGAAAAAGTTTCTTGTATCATTTCATAGTCAAATGATCCATTACAAAATAATAAAATTTCTTCTGAAATATGGTTCACCAAATGTAAACAGGCTATAGTCAAGACAATGGACATAACTAAAAGCAGGTAAGAATAACATTCTAGGGGAGCTACAACAAATATTACACACAAATGAACACTTAGTGCAATTGATCTCCAATTTAATTAATCATTTTTTTACATTTTATCAATTAAAAGCTTTTCATTGGCTGCATATGAAACAGAAATACTAAAATGGATTCAATCATGATCCATACTATTAGGGTTTTTTTTCAAAGGGATATACATGTAGCAGACACTTACCGTCATCATTACAATCCATAGCAGTCTGTTTCTGTAGATGAGATAAACGGGGGTCTAACCAATGGGTGGCTTCTGTATCATGACTGAAATAAACAAACTTATTATATAAACAAGGATCTAACCAATGGGTGGCTTCTGTATCATGACTGAAATAAACAAACTTATTATATAAACGAGGATCTAACCAATGGGTGGCTTCTGTATCATGACTGAAATAAACAAACTTTTTATCACAAGATTTGAATAATATAGATTTTTATTTAGGTTTTTTTAATATTATACAAGTAATAAATGTTATTTTTTAATTAATGGAATCTTCTGATTTACAAACATACAATCAAAAAGAATTTTTTTAACAGTGGTGTACTCACTTATCTTTATATGTAATCAAAGGGGAATAACTCAATCACAAATTTACACCACAACCAAGTTTCCATATGCATTTTCCTTATAATTATAGCGCTGCTGGATGTTACAAAACTTTATAGCAGAGAAAGACTTCAGTTTTCTTATTCTGAACTTAACAATATACAAGTAGCTATAGTTGTCCAGCATCTGCATATTTGGTGACCATAGTAAACATTTAAACATCTTCTTGATACAATTTTAATACTACATCACTGAATTAAAAAAAAAAGTAATATGAATATGTCTATTCTATGTCAGAGAAGATATCATGTAAATTTAACCATTTCTTTGTAATCAAAATCCCTCCTCCTTTCATTTTGTTTACAATCACAATCCCCCTTTTTAATTGGTTTAATCATGGTGAATGTTATGCTATGTGCAGTCGACTCAAGGTGTTGCAGTTAAAAGGAGCTGCCAATGGAGATGTAATTGATCATTAACATCATCAATGAAAATTAAAAGAGAGATATTTTAGAGTGTATCAATACCAACCCCAACCTCTGTGAAATACACAAGCAAGGGCAATTTTATTCTGTGTAACCTTGAGAGAATTTTTACTTACTCTATAAAGTATGGGTGGCCATCATCAGTGTAGGCCATTTCCCAGTTTGGTGGCAGTGGACCTAAGTCTGTAGAACTGTGAGCTCTTTCCAGCGACTTTTTTCTTGAAATTTCTTCATGGAATGGAACAGGGGATGACTTTGCTGATCCAGGATCTCCAATGCTTCTAGTTCTCTTTCTCTTATCTGCCACTTGACCAACAGATCCAGTTCTTCGTAAAAGTGGCCCTTTGGGTTCATGAGGAGGTTTAGGTGTCCCATAATGATTTCCTGAAACAAAATACACAGTTAATAATTCTTTCTAAACAATTCTATACTATATCTTATTTCAAATTCCTTCTTGTTTTCTGTCAATAAAGTCTTCTATTATTGCAGATAATGTTTAACCATATATTACCAATAAACTAAAGGGAAACTACAACGTATTTCATTGAAATCCAAACAACAAACAATAGTTTTTAATTAGAATGAGTTGCTGATATAAATACATGATTATACAAGTCTATAATCAGTTTTGATTGATATTTTAGTTAATATTGAGTTGTTATATATTTTGTCATAGGTCACATTAGGTGGGCCTTTTAAAACAGGACTTTTGGGTATGAGTTCTGTTGTTTTAACATTGTGCAGTGAACAACATGTATACATTTGCAGTTGCTTCCATTGGACTCAGGTGAATAATTGTCTCAATGGCAATCATACCACATGTACATCCACTTATTCTTAAGAGGGGGCGGGCCATGGAAAAACCAGGCAGTGGATGGCACATGACATATTTTGTTTTCAAAATTTGTTCATCTATTTCATATCACAAATTCATTCTTTCTCAAAGTTAAATTTTGTTTTTTTTGTTAACTGCAACAAATATATCTATATTGAAGAGAAAAAAATACATAGAAAGCACTGAAAATTTCTTGAAAAGGGGAGATAACTCTTCATTTTGTTGCTTTGTTAGTGAACTTTGAAATCATTTTCTGAGCCATCCACTGTTGATTCAAAAATATCTTTGAAATATATATCCTTTGTATGATATAAACATTGCAATGGCACCAAAAATTTAGTGGGGGAAAAATATGTTGTGCCACCCATGTCATAGGATTTGCCTGATATTTACTTGGACAGCCTCTTAAATAGATGATAGCATTTTTGAGGTATTACAAATAAATGGTAGTATATCTCATTGAGACAGCAATCTAACAAAACAAAAAACATATGAATCAATAAACCAAGATAACAATGAATTTTTGCCAGACATTATCTTCAAATCTATATAGAGGACCCATTACTATTTCAATATACATTATATACAGTTGGCATGATAAAAACTATCATCAAGTACTGCAAAGTTTATAGATCTAGCTTCAATAGCTAAACAAAAACTAAAAGTACATACCAATCAGATAAAACATCAGTGGCATCCTTCCTGTTGAAAACCCACCATGTGACAAACAATACAATGTATATATATCAAAACACAGACTTAAGAAGAATACATAAGGAGAATTACATATCAGGGACTTGTTTCCTGGACATCTGATACCCCCTTTAAACAAACAACCAATGATAACCTCTGTATTGTTTATGATGAACCTATTCATCAGAGCAGTTGTTTGAAGTATTATCTATTGAAAAACGTTTTTTTATCTATTATCCCATGCCAACATCATGGTCCTTAACCCAAGGATGACACAATTTGTGTCCTTTTCTCAAATATTGTTATCAATGTTTTATGTAAAAGATGACTTGTACATTGTGATTTAAAACTGTAAATATGTTAGAAGTGTTATACTTTATGCATGCAATCCATTTCTTTTTCATTTAAACAATAAACAGCTGTATGAATAACTTTTTTCTTCTTCATTTTCTTCTGATTTGTTCTATTTTTAAACAACTGTAAGGAACAACACCCTTTAGAATAATAGAGTTCTTTGTAAAGAGAAATGCAAAAAGTTTAAATGTGTACATATAAATGCATATATTTAAACTAGAGACTCTAAAGAGCCTGTGTCGCTCACCTTGGTCTATGTGAATATTAAACAAAAGGACGCAGATGGATTCATGACAAAATTATGTTTTTGTGATGGTGAAGTGTTTGTACATCTTATTTTACTGAAGATTCTTGCTGCTAACAATTATTTCTATCTATATTAAACTTGGCCCAGTAGTTTCAGTGGAAAATGTTAAAAATTGACTATAAAGGACAATAACTCCTGAAGGGGTCAACTGACAATTTTGGTCATATTAACTTATTTGTAGATCTTACTTTGCTGATCATTTTTGCTGTTTACAGTTTATATTTATCTATAATAATATTCAAGATAATGACCAAAAACTGCAAAATTTCCTTAAAATTACCAATTAAGTGGCAGCAACCCAACAATGGTTTGTTTGATTCATCTGAAAATTTCAGGGCTGATAGATCTTGACCTAATGAACATTTTAACCATATGTCAGATTTGCTCTAAATGCTTTTGTTTCTGAGATATAAGCCAAAAACTGCATTTGACCCCTATGTTCTATTTTAAGTAACGGCGGCCATGTTTTTTGACGGATCAAAAATCGAAGCGCACACTTTGTGCAGGATACTCTAAGGAACAATCATGCTAAGTTTCATTCAAATCCATTCAGTAGTTTCAGAGGAGAAGATGTTTGAAAAATTGTTAACGACGACAGACGACAACGACGACGGACGCCAAGTGATAAGAAAAGCTCACATGGCCTTTTAGGCCAGGTGAGCTAATAATAAGTGAAAATGGACAGAATTTCCCTAAAATTACCAATTCAGGGGCAGCAACCCAACAACGGGTTGTCGGATTCATCTGAAAATTTCAGGGCAGATAGATCTTGACCTGATTTACAATTTTACCCTTTGACAGATTTGCTCTAAATGCTTTGGTTTTTGAGTTATAAGCCAAAAACTGCATTTTACCCCTATGTTCTATTTTTAGCCATGGCGGCCATCTTGTTTTGTTTGGCGGGTCACGCCACACATTTTTTAAACTAGATACCCCAATGATGATTGTGGCCAAGTTTGGTTTCATTTGGCCCAGTAGTTTCAGAGGAGAAGATTTTTCTAAAAGTTAACGACGACGGATGCCAAGTGATGAGAAAAGCTCACTTGGCCCTTCGGGCCAGGTGAGCTAATAAAAAAAATTAAATGACATGCATTTAGAAAAGATAAATGACCCAAATTGGAAAGGGATAAATATAAGTTGCATTAACTTGTTTCCCAATCCACTATACATGCTATAAATAAATGTGTTTAAACTAAATGGCTTAAGCTTTGATCAACAAAAAGCATGTAAACAATAATAATTTAGTAAAACATCACAATGATCATGATGATATGAATACTATGTGACTAAATCTACCGTATTTTATATCAACAGACCAGGTGATGCTACATAGAACAACATTAACCTGTATTTTAAATTGATCTCCATTTTAATTTGATATAGCAATTACAACCAAAGAATCAATAGAGTGGAACCACACAATTGTTAACCGATTTAAATCAACAGATACTATTTTGTTCATGTATTGTCATTTTATAAAGAAGGACAAATTTATGTAGCCCTGAAGATGGACCAGTTTTATTATTATAATTATGTGAAACTGGAAACATAAAAAGTTGCACATTACAATAAGAAAGAATTTAATCAGATTAAAATCTCATTTATACCTTTCTTTTTCCAATGCCTCATCACAATCAGCAAAGCAATACTTTATTGTAAATGAGTAAATAGAAAGGAAGATAACTCTTGATATGATTCTTCAAAAGACTCTTGTAAATAGAACCCAGTGTTGTTCTTTAATTTAAAAATTATCATGTATCCAGCTAGTTCTTTCATAATGTTTCTTGAATCTTACAAAAATTTCTTATTACAGTTATACAAGGAAAGGGCTTCTATTTATTTTATTAAGAATTCCTACCTTTTTAACTCTTATAACTATATATTTTTGTTTACATGATTGCAAAGTCGATGGCAAGAAAACCAATGGCATTGATTTTTGATGCAAAAATTAATATAATTATTAAAATCAAATACACCTTAGATATATATGCAGCACAACAAAACAGGCTTATGTCCAGTAATTGTGAATCACAAAATATTTTAAAAAGGTTATATAAACATTAGTATTTTAAAACACATAAAATTTCTTTTAGTTTTATTTCTTTTTTTAGTTTCCATATATTAATAAATGTAGAAGCAAAAACAGAGTAAGCATAAATGTCCATATACATGTATTTCTGCGGCTTTTTAAGCACACACACAAATAAATATTCTTGCAGATATCTTATATCCTGTAATTAAAAAAAAAATGATTTGATGATTATGTGACAAAGTAAAAATCAAGTATATTGTACATGTAGCTTACCACCATAAACTCCACTCTCTAGCAGTTTTCCGTCTCTTTCCAGATGTTGAAATTCTTCCATTGACAAGAAGGTATAATCCACCCCATTTTTTTCTTTTGGACGAGGCTTACGTGTTGTACCTATAAAAGTAAATTCTTACATGTTTAAATCATCAAAGTACAATGTAGATCTTTGAAAATAATAAATTTGCTGAGGCAAAAATCAGATATAGACTTGACCCGCCACCCCAAAAAAATCTTTTCTGCTACGCAATATGCATGAAACTAGTTCCCACATATTTGAGATGGACAACCATGAATACAGAACCTTTCTGAATACTAACACTGAGTTGTCTAATGTGGAACAAGGCCCACAGAACCTTTCTGAATACTTACACTGAGTTGTCTAATGTGGAACAAGGCCCACAGAACCTTTCTGAATACTTACACTGAGTTGTCTAATGTGGAACAAGGCCCACAGAACCTTTCTGAATACTTTAATATACCTTGTTCACACTATGAAAAGGCTTCGGGTTTCAAACACAGGAAAATTAATACAACTTAATTACTACGGTTCACACTTCATTAAAAATCTATTTTGTAAAGGATTTTCCCTCTTAACTTAAAATTAATAAAAAGCTTGGCTGAGAGCAGCCTTATACAACCGCAGAGGTTGAACCCTGTACAGTTGCAATTGGGACAAAATTGGAATCACTATTCATGCTTGATATTGTCTGAATTTGGTTTGTGATCAAATTTTTGACAATATATAGGTTTCTGACACAAAATAAATGTGGTCAAAGATTTTAAAAATCTATTGCACAATACTGTGCAATTGAAGATTCTTCATGAAATATTCATAATTTAAAAGAAATAAAATAAGAATCCCTTAAAAAATTGGTAAAAAAAATCCCCCAAAAATCTTTTTAAAACCCGACCTTTGGAGCAATTACCCCTAAACTCAATCCAAGCCTTCCCTTTGTAATATGGAACATCGTAGTACAATTTTAGAGAGACACACTTTGATATTTTGAAACCAGAAACATGCTTGTTTTTGGCACCTTTTTTGCCCCTAATTCCAGCATGTTTGGGCAATTATATAATTACCCCCAAGCTCAATCCCAGCCTTCCCTTTGTGATGTACAATGTCAGAGAGATTAATACTTACAAATGTACAAACAAGTTATATTATTTTCCAGAAAATACAAAAATGCATGCTTTTGGCCCTTAATTTCATAAACTGTTCGTACCATAACACACAGGATGTCTGTGATGTAAAATGTCAAAATATTACTTCATTAATTAATCAATATGTGACGTCATTAAATAATGATTAAATAATTATGATACTCTGTAGACAGATTTATGCAAAACTGCACGTGTCAATGTGAGCAACAATACCTCACATAAACTCCATTGTGCGTTCACACATAGAAGACCTACATGTAGAGAAACTTTCTAGTGGTCTGATGTAGAACATGACATGGCCTACAGAACTTTTCTGGGATACTTACACCGAGTGGTCTAATGTAGAACATGGACTACAGTAACTTTCAGGAATACTTACAAGGCACCGTTCTCAAATACAAGTTATCTCTAATGGTTTGCTGTAAATCATGGTCAACTGAACCTTTCTGAAATCTGGCCGCTAGGTATTGCTTTAAATCTCTTGGTAAAAGCCCTAAAATGTATGGGTTTGTAATAAAATGTATAACTTGATGTATAAGTATATAATATAGATGTTTAGTATACTGTTATTATTAAATAATTATGTACTTTTGACTGTGTAAGGTCAAGGTCAGGTGATCCCGACCAGACATACATTTACAGCTAACAAGCTTTCCATACAACAAATATAGTTGACCTATATATGTACAGTTTGTTATAATTTATATTATGAAAAACCGACCAAAACACAAAAACTTAAAATTGAGCAACTAAGGCTTTATGTTGAAGACCATACTTTGGCCTACAAAATAAAATGCATAATGGTTTACTTTTTATTAGTCTTTTAAAATAAATATTGTCTTGGATGGAGAGAAGTTGTCCCATTGGCACTCATACCCCATCTTTAATTCTTATATCATGTACATGTACAGTGTACACTGCAAGTGCCATGCTCATAATTAGTAATAAAAGATCACACCTTCTTCCCAACAATAATAATTCACGGTATTGAGTGAAGTCATAATTTTTCTCTGTATAAATAAGCTGATCACAGGTGATGATTAATTAACAGGTAATCAGTAATCAATCAATGATTCAGGTAATATATTGATTTGTCATCTTTTAAAAATGTTTTACTCTTGCAGTATAAAAGTAACAAATATTTTATAAAGATATTCTTACATGTATATTCATATTAATACATATTATATATACATGTATGCTTATATTCTTTAGTTTTCTATGTTGTGTCATGTGTACTATTGTTTGTCAGTTTGTCTTTTTCATTTTTAGCAATGGGGTTGCCAGATTATTTTCAATTTATGTGTTTGACTGTCCCTCTGGTATCTTTCGTCCCTCTTTTATAATGTACATGTACATGTATCAATGATGATGGAAGCTGTACATGTACATGTATAATGACACTTAAGGTTCTCTACAGTGACCTATTTACACCATAGTTTATAATGGACTTAAATTAAGTCACTTATATAATTACTTATGAGCCAAACAATTGCTAGTTACATTTTGTACATGCATAATACTTTATAAGAACATCAACTTCGTGTACATCATGTACATGTACAACTGAACATATATATACAAATCTATATGTTACTTTCTGTAAAGTGCACACAATGTTTTTACATTTAGTACACACATTATATAAACTTTACTTTAAATGTGACATGTACAAGATACAATTGTTTTGTAATTCAGTTGTCAATCAAAATCATATTTCAATATTTTCGTTTTTTATCATAAAATTGAGAATGTGTCAAAGAGACAACAACCCAACCATAGAAAAAAATTCAAAGAGCAGATTGCTCTGAGGGATACAATTGCCGTTGTTTCATTGACACATGTATACATGTAGCTGGATAATATTATTTTTAAAACTAATTCAACTGCACATGTAAAATAGTTACAAAGAGCCAATCCCGGATAAAAGTGTATGAACAATGTAATTAGACCTATTGTGGGTTTTTTTGTACTATCAATTCCAAGTTTACTTTCCACAGCAGTCACCGAAACTCAGAGTGAGAGAAGGTATTTCACCTCGTACATTATCTTATCACCTATTTTCCTACGTTATTTTTAGGAGGCAACCAATTCCTAACTCTTAAAATATTTAATTTCCGTTGGGTCAGTGATCATGACTCCTTCCCGTACACATTTATCGGTTTAAACTGTGATCGTTTTTAATATAATACGACGTTTGTTGACAGAACGAGCTAATACTCGATTTCAGAATTCACAGAAGTTACTTCCGGAAGGGAGACAACTCGAAACGATAATACGGAAAACTCCATTTCGCCGAAAGGAGTTTTCTTTGATGTGGATGATATTTATTTTAATTTAAATGATGCATATGATTTAAAATTATGCAACACCAATTACCCTCAATAGCAGACATTTATAGAAAAGATCACATGAGTTATAAATTAATTAATTGAGTGGGGAATTTAGAGCAACCATTCAATCTAAAACCCCTTGAAGTCAAGAAAACTATGCGCATGCGCATAATTTCCAAAACAAACCCTGAAGCAAGAATGTATATTAAATGTTTATTAAACGATCTAGATGGTTCTCTATTCTTTATGGAAATACAATCTCAAATATCAGTTTCATAACGGTAACATATAAGAAAAACTCCACTTCAGTTCTTATGACAGAAAAAGATTGATCCGAATTCAGAGAACTCTCGCATTTTACCAAAACTGGGATTTCCCTCTGACGTGTTTCTAAATTTATAAATACACTAAATACAAAAACTGCTTAATTCTGATTTTCCGTGTTGTTAAAAACACACATATAAGTCAAAGGAATTATCAAACAAAGATTATGAAAAGAACATGATAGGAAAGTTGTTTAAGTTCAATCCCTTTGTTTGTTTTTACCTTTAAAAGCAAGACAATAATAAGAATCCGAGATGTTCCTTAATGTTTAGAATAAAACGATTGATGTGAGGGAAATGCTCTGAGCCACCGGTATAAGTCTACAGATTGCTTGAAAGCAATAGTATCCCAAAAACAGCAGAAGGTCACCAACAGGTCTTCAATGTAGCGAGAAATTCCCGCACCTGGAGGCGTCCTTCAGCTGGCCCCTAAACAAATATATACTAGTTCAGTGATAATGAACGCCATACGAATTTCCAAATTGTACACAAAAAACTAAAATTAAAATAATACAAGACTAACAAAGGCCAGAGGCTGCTGACTTGGGACAGGCGCAAAAATGCGGCGGGGTTAAACATGTTTATGAGATCTCAACCCTCCACCTACATGTATACCTCTAGCCAATGTAGAAAAGTAAACAATCAATATGTACATTTAAAATTCAATTCAAGAGAAGTCAGAGTCTGATGTCAGAAGATGTAACCAAAGAAAATAAACAAAATGACAATAATACATAAATAACAATAGACTGCTAGCAGTTAACTGACATGCCAGCTCCAGACTTCAATTAAACTGACTAAAAGATTATGATTTCATCATACATGTATGAACATACATGTTTATTAGTATCACAAGATTTTTTTAATTCTGTGTAGATGAGTTTAGATTATCAGGTTTTCTACACATTGATTTGGTGAATTATCAGTCACAAGCCACTATGTGAACTTTTTTTGCGAGTGAGTGCAGCAAATGAGCTAAAAAGCTGCACATTGTGTCAAGCATCTGATATTTTATGATATCTACATTTTGTATACAAATTAAAGAACATCTGATCATGATTATCTGTGTATTGTTCTATTACTGATCTTTTCCCCTCCCTCAGACAGTTTTACGCTTCACAAAAGAACAAGCTTGATAAGTATAAATTATCAGGTTTTCTACACATTGATATCATAAAATATCAGCCGTGAGCCACAATGTGAACCTTTTATGGCGAGCAAACACATTGAAACCAGATAAAAAGTTTCTCAGAATGTCGCGCAGCTGATATTTTACAATATCTATAAGGAGAAAACCAGATTATCATTTTATCGTTCTATTACTGGTCTTTTCCCTATACCTAAGACAGTATTACGCTTGACGAAAGTAAGCTTAATAATGTCTCCCCTCACATTGTGACGTTGCTGATAACTTCTCCTTTCGCGTTGTGACATCACTGATAATGCCTGTTATCAGTCGTCCCTCTGTCTATATCACTCTGTTCAGCTCTTAATATTATTCTGTATCATGTCTTTGTGACGTCAAATACGTTGACCCGGCCTTAATAACTTTGACCCGGACATATCAGCGACGTCATAATGTTTGAACCGACGTTAATAACTTTGACCCGAACTTATCAAGTCATATGTTTGTGCTGTTCGCCAAAGAAAACACTTCCAAACACGCAAATATAGCCCGATAAATCGATTATCAGATTATCTGCATATTGATATTGTAAAATATCAGCTACTTGACATTATATGAAGGCTTTTTGATCTCGTTCGCTACGCTCACTCGACAAAAAGCTTCATATTATGTCTCGCAGCTGATATTTTACGATATCAACATGCAGATAACCTGATAATCGGTACGTCTCGTTTTGATACGAGAATTAAGGAGCAGCAGAGCAGGGTGATATAAGCGTAGAGAAGGACGATAACGTCTCCTCAAATATTGTTATGTCATTGATATTGCCTGCTCTTGTCTCAAAGCCATGACGCCAACATTATGAAGTGACTGTGCAGGGTGATATAGGCATAGGGATTCCCCGAAGGACGATAATTTTAAATCTAAGTTGGAGGTGTTGGCAGACCTTTTTATATTTATATTCATTGGGATTTTACCCATTTTCATAATTTGGGCAACATGGGCAAGCTGGCAAGAGTCAACTAATGGGATTTAACCCTTTTTCGTAATTCAGAAGAGTTAAGAGTTAGGAAACCAGTGTGGGAAGATTTTTTTGAATGTGGGGCAAATTTTTTTGGTTGAAAAGGTGGGCCCATTTAGTGTTAAGCAATTTGTTACTTACATATATGTGCACTCTGACTTTCAATTACATGCATAATAAATATTTATAAATGTATAACAAAGGTCTGCTAACTCCCCCAATTTAAACTTGTTAAATGAAAACTTATATACAAAATGTATGTGCATGTACACTGTATCTGTTCCAGACCATATGAGTATATACAATGTACTTATTTGATTATTACTGGACGCATGAAAATCTAGCTGGACACCTATTTTTTTATATCTGTGAGTCCTGATTGTATACCCTAGTCCCAAAAACATCGTTTTGCCTAGAAGATTCCTGTCCCTAATCTGAACAATGTTCAACCAACGAACAATCTTGACCCAGTTTTTGTCAAATTGACAAGTAAAATTGTTTGCACACTTTTTTTTCAATACAAATGCTTGACTGTACCTTAAATGGATTGCATATAAATTTTTCAACATCGACTTTCAGTTTAGCTTCTTGTCAAAACAATGTCGACAGTCATGTATCTTCTAGACAAAACAATGTGTTTGGGACTAAGGGGCGGCAAGGGTAAACAATGAAATCAGGATGCATCCCAGGGACTCACATGTGTAACAGATTTCAAAACTGACGCGTCCAGCTCGATTATCATGCGTCCAGGATGATATACAATGTAAAGTTCATTCATTAATTTACAATAAGCATGCATATGTGTCTTGTTTTTGTTAGTACAATGTAAAAGTAGTCACATCTGCAGGTTTTGTTGTTTTGTTTTGAAAATCTGACTGGTAAGTTTTGTTTTAAATCGTTTGATTACGATAACATTTGATAAATTCTGTGGCTTTGTTTCAAAATCATAAAAAGTAAAGCAGCCTTTTTTTAATTACTGGGTATCCTTGTGCTGTGTGTGACACTAGTGTCAGACAAGAGGCACTGCAGCGTGATGTTTTCATACTTGAATTTCCATTTCACTTCAAGGAGGTTGATAGTGTTGAATAACTATTTATTTAAATCATGAGTAGGGCAAGTGGCCACTGTGGGTAAGACTTAATTCAGTACATGTACATTTAAATTCTTTTATTCAAAAGTGGGATCAGTTGACAGACTGAACATGTACAGATGTACAAAATGTATGTACCAACAGGACTGCATCCTTTTTCATATGTGGGGTGAATTAAAATCTAGCATGATTAATGTCATTGTGATTTATATAATTAAGTTGGGGTAGTTGCATTGGTACATGTACAATATGTGTAGCCTTTATTCAGTACTGATGTCATGATCAGTACACTTTGAATTCTTTTATTCATAATTTGGGCGAGTTGATAGACCTATAATGTAAATACCAACTTGACTGCATCCCTTTTCATTGTAGCTTCATGTAGGTGAGTTGGCATGATACATGTTAATGTAATTAGGACTTTTATATGTTTCATTAGATTAAAATTAAAGCTGACTTATATTCAGCAGGATTTTTAACCCTTTTCACAACAATGTACACCTTATTGCTATTTGTCAGCCTTTACTGGACATCACAACAGAAAATATCTAACGCCACAATGGAAAAGTGATCATGGTGATTGTTGTACCATGTCAAAAGTTCAAGCGGACAGACTTTTAATAATGATAAGCCGACAAGGTGTAAGATGAGAAAGTTGTCAAACCTACATGTATACATTCAATGGGTTTTTACCTGTTTTAGAAGTAGGACGATTGGTGAAAAAGTACAATTTGCTAGCTGCCAGTTTTCATGTTATCCCTAAGCCTTGGCATTGGAATGGATTAGGATAATTATAAGTGGGTCTCATTGGGGTCTAAGCGTGACACGGGATTGCCGATTTTTCGTAAGCGTGAAACGTGAAAGTCAAATTATTGTGTCGTGAAAACGGGAAATGAGGTCTTGCAGGACCTGGGAAATGACAAAAAAATTAGCATTGCTTACGTACATAGTGTAAACGGGATACGGGAATTTGACAAAACAGTAAGCGGGATCCAGGATCGGAACCCCCAAATGAGACCCCCTCATAAGTGAATTTTCTGTGCCGGAAGAAATGAATTTTGGCAGCTAGTATTAGTAACCTATGCGTGTTCTCTTTACTCACCAATTTTTACAGTTTTCACCATTATGGGTGCTCCATTTTGACCAACTTGCTTTAACCATATTGTTGCATCTCTCAGTGTATATCCAGCAATTTTCTGTCCTTGAATTTCAAGAATAATATCATCAACATATAATTTCCCATTATGGAAAGTTAACTGGGATAATTTAAGTTCAGATATATAACAGAACTGTCCATTATCTGCTCCACCTTTGAGATGTATTCCAAATTCCCCTTCAGGTAGAGCTGAAACAACCGTTTCCTGTATTCTTTGACTCCAATGTTTTTGTTGAATATGATCCTTCGAGGGCTTAGGGAGGGGTGCAACCGGTGGCTGTCGTACAATATCTTGTTTATTGTGTGACATTATATGATAGTGATTGGTGCAATTTGAGATTTATCCACATCTGATGATTTTAACCGATGCAAAACACATAAAAATGACATTTGGGGACACTGACCAACGCAATCCACTCGGAAAGTTGTCGGAGTTTTCGTTATTATTGCGTCCGATCTGGACATCTCCGCACTTGCCTGTTCATACCATTGTATAGTTAATTGATGTTTCTGAACTCTTGCATGTGTTTATAATGTATAATATGCAAAACAATGGTAAATTATCTTATAAAAACATTCACATTCCGCCCTATTTTGAGAGCTATAATAGCAGATCATATTCGTCTAGTAACCTTAAGGATCAGCCTCGGTAGGTCTCGTTTAAGTAAAACTACGCGAGATGTGCGGGAGCATTTATTTAATGTTATCTTATTCCTTTAGACGCTTAGCCACTACATTTTAACCTCAACACAAAAGAGTAACGGAAAATACACATGGTATAAAATTTGTAAACAAAGGTAAATGAAGTTGACGAAACTAAACTTGATATATACATTGAAACTAAAGACGATAAGCAAAGAAATTGACATTTTGGGCAGAAAGTTCTTGAAAAGACTATTTATTTAGCACAATTACGTAAAATGAACAATTTACAATTAAGTTTTAATAATCAGTGCCTTAATTTTGTATGTTTTGTTTAATATTATATTAAGATAAATTAGTAAATCCTGCCAATAATTACAGAGGAAAAAATTGCAACAGAAAGCCTGATAATAAATTTATTACACAATACAACATTACACAGGGTTTTGTTTCTGGTAATGCAGAATGTGGGGTTTACTACATGGAATCCATGATATATCCGCCGGAAACAAACTTACTGGCTGGGCGGATACAAACTTACTGGCTGGCTTTGTTTTCCCTTTGTCTACCCAAGTTCTGGGATATTGGACAAACTACGTAAAACACCCAATATAAATAAGATTTTTAATTAGAAACCTAACGATTTGGTTGAATATACGTTACACACAAGAATAATACAATACATATGATGAGGCAGAGTGTACTTGGCATTGTTAAGTTCCCCATTCCCTATTCCCAAGCCAAACGGTATGAGGCCCGGGAAAATGTGCCTGGCCGGGCTAGATGTTGGGCAAGTGCAAGAACAGGAAGTCAAGCAAGAATAATAACATTGCTGGACTCGGAAGAAAGATTTTTTTATATAACGTTTTCTTTTTAAAATTAGAAAATTGGTAGTCCGAGTTTGTTTTAAATATATATTTGCATACAAATGAGAAGACTGTCTGTCTGTCTGTCTGTCTGTCTGTCTGTCTGTCTGTCTGTCTGTCTGTCTGTCTGTCTGTCTGTCTGTCTGTCTGTCTGTCTGTCTGTCTGTCTGTCTGTCTGTCTGTCTGTCTGTCTGTCTGTCTGTCTGTCTGTCTGTCTGTCTGTCTGTCTGTCTGTCTGTCTGTCTGTCTGTCTGTCTGTCTGTCTGTCTGTCTGTCTGTCTGTCTGTCTGTCTGTCTGTCTGTCTGTCTGTCTGTCTGTCTGTCTGTCTGTCTGTCTGTCTGTCTGTCTGTCTGTCTGTCTGTCTGTCTGTCTGTCTGTCTGTCTGTCTGTCTGTCTGTCTGTCTGTCTGTCTGTCTGTCTGTCTGTCTGTCTGTCTGTCTGTCTGTCTGTCTGTCTGTCTGTCTGTCTGTCGGTCGGTCGGTCGGTCGGTCGGTCGGTCGGTCGGTCGGTCGGTCGGTCCGTCTTGTCCGTCCGTCCGTCCGTCCGAGTGGTCAACGCAACTCAAAAGTGGCATTTAATTACCCAAAATTCATCAACCCTGAAAATCTAATTAGGGTAGATCATAAGTAAATCTTTTTGGAGACAGAATTTTCTTATAATTTTCCAAAATGAAGATTTTACTATGCTTTTTTCAAAAATATAATAAAAAGTATGGGTCACCAGCTATTTTTCAAGCTATGAGTGGTTAAAAATTGCCTAAATTTGGTTAGTTTGTTCATAGAAAGTCACATAAGAGTGCATAAAAAAAGTTCTATGAGATAGAATTTTGAAATAAATTGTGAGAAGTTAGGTTTCTTAATATGCTTTAAGAAAATAAAAAGAAAACATGGTGTCACCGAACTTGTTTTCTTGCCACAAGTAAAAATAAAAAATTTCCCTATTAGCCTAGTATAAATTTTGTACTAAAAGAGTTATCTCCCCTTAGATGGACCAATTTTGTACTGTGATTGTACAGCCCCGAGACCACAATTAATTCTTCTATCATTTCTTTATAACGTTTTGTCGCATTAAAAAAAATTTAACTGTTCTTTTTGTCTAATTTTTTGTGTGAGTAATGTACAGTTCAAGTCCCAAAACATATGCAATTTTCTGAAAAATTGCATGTTTACATCATACAAATTTGGCCAATACACATCCATACCCCTATAGGCAAGTCAAGAGATGTTCCAAAAAGTGTAAATATAACCTTTTTGCACCTGGCCTAATCACTCTTTCCTTATTAAAATCAGTGAAAATAAAACATCCAAAAGTTTATTTCAGCTCTCTTCTTTCATTCCCACCCCAGAAAAGGTAAGAAATGAATGAGAAAGGGAAAGAAAAAAAATAAAGAAAAAATACACTATAATTAAAGGGAACTTTATTCGTGAACAACGAAAAGGGGGGTCATTAATTGTGGTCTTGGGCCTACAATCAAAGATGGCGGTATACCATCAATCTACCTTAAATTATTATGTCTGCAGATATATATTCCATGTCAAAATGTCAAAGCATTATGTCCATGCATCTTATTGTTTTATAAAATAACTTTTTGGATCAAACTATTTTTTTTATTTTCAGGAAATAATGGAAGAAAGCTCTGAAAATGTGCCAGAGAAACAAATTATGTTGTTATATGTACCTCATACATGTACATGTACAAAAATGTATTTGAATTAATTTGCAAATGTTTGGGTTTCTTAAAACGAATTAAATGAATTGATTTGTCACTTGAAACAGTCAAACATAATTACCCGATGGTTTGAGATCACAGTTATTTCATAGTGCATTTCTTATAGTCAATTAATGAAAAATTTAAACCATCAGCGCTTTCTCAATAATATTTTTATACGACTATAATCCAATTGTGTGCTCCCAGATGTTCTTATAATATAAAGTTAAGATCTAAGACTACATTTTCTCAAAAGTGACGAAACAATTACATAGACAATGATAGAAGCGGTATAAATAATATTTGATTATTAGAGGTAAAAAATGTACAACTGAAGTAGAGTTTTTAGTTTAATAGTGAGATGAATGTAGGATAAATTTACTTATATTATACATTTGTTTCAGAACAAAAGAAAAAATCAAGAAATGTCATTGATGGCAAAACCAGGGTAATTATGAAATTATTTTATTCTATTTTTTTATATAATTTTTTTTTTAACCAATATATAAATACAACAACATTATTTTGTGTAAAACATACATAAGAAAACACATTAAAAACAGAACAAAAATGTTTCAAATTGTAAGTCAAATTTTAAAATCACAACTAAAAACATCTGTATGATAACATGAAATAATTCCATTCCTTATTTTTATAGTTTTCACTTAAAAATGATAATACAGACATGAACATATTATTAATAAGTTTGGTATAAAAAGAGACATTTCTTTCAGTTGTTTTTTTGGAAAAATCCTTAGTATACAATAAATCTATGCAGAACTTAATCTATATCTAATGATATATAAAACTTTAATTGCTTCAATATTTAAACAATTCCATTGATTTATTTGTTAGAAAAATGTAACCTAATCAATAAAGATTTTCTCTGCAGGTGTTGCCAGTACCTGAGTGGAAAGCTCAAGAGCAAAATGCTCTGAAAAGAGTGAAGCGTTTGGCCAATAAGGTTTGAATAAGTGTTAGCCAAACTATATTTAATAAGTATAAAAAGCAATAAAAAAGTCATGATTATGATTTTAATTACATTCAATTATCATAAAGTATTATGTACCAATTCAAAATCGAAACAATCGCTCAATAGATTTAGTGCATGTCAAGTAGAATTAACTTTTTTTTGTAAATTAACCTAAACAGCAGTATTTCAGAAAAATACTCTTTGAGAAAAACACACAACCTTTTTCATCAGGCTCAAACAAATATTTTAAGAAAGAGAAAAACATTTTATTATAAACCATGAGAACAGATATATAAGAAAGATGTGTTAGGAGTGCCAATGGTGCCAATCAGACAACTCTCCTTCCTAGTCACATTTTGTAAAAGTTGACCATTATATGTCACAGTAGGGCTTTCAGCACTGAGCCTTGGCTCATGGAACAGAAGCTAAAGGGTCCCAAGAATGACTCGTTTAAGACCATTCACACAGGAAAATTGTATTAGAGCATGAACTGAACTGTTCCATTATTTTATTGTTTCCACCATTTCTGAGCGGACATTAATTTTAGCATTGTCTGTATGTCTATACATCCCTAAATTTGCTTGTGTTCTCTAATTTCAGTTTGCTGAAACAAAATTTTATAAAACTAATTCCTTATGCTTATAACAACGAAAACAAGTCAAGTTGAAATTTTGATGGTATCACTGTTACCATTCTAGAGTTATGCCCCTTTACAAATGGATAAATTTCTGATTTTTTTCTTTACTTGTCTCTAAAGTCCAGTTTGCATCAACCAAACTTTATGACACTCATATACAGTAATGTCAGTGCATCTTTCTACAAAACTTAACATAGGCGTTAATGGTATTGTTTTCTTCTGTTGCTCAGCCCATATCGTAAACTTGTATATGTTTACACGTGACTTTTGAGTTCCTCATTTCAAGGCGCATTATGGGTATTGTCCTGGATGAAGTTTAAATTTCAGTTGTCTCACTGTTATTGTTGTTAATTTATTCTTATTGTCATTTAGATTTAAATAATTCTTAAAGTTCTTACAATGAGTTACCTTGGGATTAGGGTTGTGCTGTCTTCTACAGTATTTAATTAATTTAAATCTTATTTAATGGATTATTTGTTATAAAAATAAAAGTCAAATATTTTTTAGGTGAAAAGATTTTCATCAGAAACAGCATTTCCACCTATGGGTTTTTTTTATATTCATGCTGGTGCTGTTCATGCATTTGGTAAGTAGAATGACTTGTCTTTGCATTATTTTTTCAACTCAATGTTTAGTCAGAGGCTTTACTTAAACATGTACCTTTTATTTCAAACCATCCAAAGAATTGGTTAAAAGGATGCATTTACCATTGTGTATACAATTCCGGAAAAAAATCTGTTTTTCGTCATTACAATTTACTGTGAAATTACTTTAATTCGTGGGGTACCAATTTTCATGGTTTTTGTGGATTACTATATCCATGAATTTAAGTGTAAGTGTCCCATGAAATAAAACAACCATTATCCAAATCACAACATAGAAAAATCCCCATTGGTAGGTTTGACTACTGATATGATCAAGAGCATATATTGAATAACACCAAATCTGAGAATACTGTAATAGCAGTCATAGAACTACAACCGCATGCAGGATTAAACCCATTTAATTTTTAACAATGTAAACTGTATGTACTTTAGGATATTTTAATTTTCAAAAATTAATTTTAATCTATGAAAGTCAGATTTCTGGTTTTGATATATTTATTTGACAATTCAAGATACGTTTACAGCATTTGTTTATGTTATCGTTTTCTTTAGGTGACATGTTTCTGGCCTAATTAACACCTTGGAAGGTCTTTAATCTGTTGATCACTTAATCACATGATACATGGCTTAATTAGTGTTATCACTATAATTTACACAGGTCAATGTTTAGTTTGCAATTTTCTTATTTTCTTCAATCCATACTATTTGTAACCTTCATTTCTAAAGGCTTTAATTTTTAATTTTTAATTTTTTTGAAAACTAAAATCCATGAATTTAAAAACCCATAAACATGTACATATTACTCAAACAACGAACATTGATACCCATAAAATAAAGCACATTCATAGTATGTGTTTTCTGGTTTTTTTTAAGGTCATGAACAAAGTTGCAAGATATTTTTTTCGAAGGAGAATATCCAAAAATTAGATGTTACAGTAATGGACACAGAAGTAACACAAAAAGGTAATTTAATTCAATTCATTTATAAATCCGTCATGTTTCTCAAATTCCCCGCGTTTTATGAACAGAAGTTCAACTGTCCAAGATAGAGCGGTTATCTTAATCAAATTTAATTTCATCTGTCCTCTGCAAAAAATTACTAATTCTGTATTAAAAGGGAATCTCATTAATAGAAGTCCTTTCCTTAAGTTGTTACCTTTTTGTTATAATCTTACTCCCTTGAATTTTTTATGTCGTCCTGAATATATTACCAGTATGCATCTGATATTTTTATTTTATGGTTGAATTCTCATGAAAAACAAGTCATTTACTAGTTGCTAATTAAGATTTTCCTGATGTAATTATTCCCTGACTATCTATCTTTCTACCTGATAATTGACTATTTTTATTTTTTTACTTGCATGTTAGAAGTTTGGTTCAATTCAAACAGGAGACAACCCATGTACATTTTTCTAATAAACATTTTCTTTCTGTTTTTTAGTACTCTTTTGATGGAAATATGACTTTTAACTAACCACTAACAGGTACATAAAAAGTCTTCATCTGAAGGAGAATACATTGTTAGTTCAATTCCAATGGGAGACAACTCTTGTACTATTTTACTTATTAACATTTTCCTTTATCTTATGTAATCCTATGGTGATGGAAATACGACTTTTAACTAACCGCTAACAGGTACATAAAAAGTCTTCATCTGAAGGAGAATACATTTATTGTAGGTTGGTTCAATTACAATGGGAGACAACTCTTGTACTATTTTACTTATTAACATTTTCCTTTATCTTATTTAATCCTGTGGTGATGGAAATATGACTTTTAACTAACCACTAACAGGTACATAAAAAGTCTTTATCTGAAGGAGAATACATTTATTGTAGGTTGGTTCAATTCCAATGGGAGACAACTCTTTTACTATTTTACTTATTAACATTTTCCTTTATCTTATTTAATCCTATGGTGATGGAAATATGACTTTTAACTAACCACTAACAGGTACATAAAAAGTCTTCATCTGAAGGAGAATACATTTATTGTAGGTTGGTTTTAATTCCAATGGGAGACAACTCTTGTACTATTTTACTTATTAACATTTTCCTTTATCTTAGTTAATCCTTTGGTGATGGAAATATGACTTTTAACTAACCACTTACAGGTACATAAACAGTCTTCATCTGAAGGAGAATACATTTATTGTAGGTTGGTTCAATTCTAGTTGGACACAACTATTATAATGTTTTACAGTCTCATATTTTCTGCTTTTGTGTAATAAATATTTTAATTGCTAAGAAGTTAATTACTTTTCTAGTGTAGTAGTTTACATTAATCATTTCTTGATGAATATTTGTTTTTTTATATGAAGCCTAATTTTAATTTATTTGTTTATTTGCTATTTTTCAGATGACAAGCCCACTATAGACATTAGAAATATTGATCTTGACATTGATTTTAATAATGTCAAGATCAATACTCTTAGACAGAGCTACTCCCAACTAAGTTTTAATAAAGGTAATAGATACAATTCATAATTATCAAATTAAACCTTATACTCAATGCATATTAAAAATCCTGAAATACCGGTATATTAAAACATTTACAAATGAATTAGTTCAAAAGATAAGTATTTACATTTATACTGCACTCGTTCTATTTGAACAGTCAATGTTGTGTTGACTGTATATTTCTTTGTTATATACAGTCGCTGACCCAATATCACTTTTCTCATCAATATTTAAATTGTATATCCAGAATTATATTTAATATTCAGGACAATCCCCTTCAGCTTGTGTCGTGGAACAACACAAACTTATTTATTTTATAATTAAATGACTTTACAGACAACAAGACCCATGAATTACCGCATGGTGATTAATTTATGTTTCGCCAACAAACGTGGCGTCTTCAGGACAATATTGAACATGAAATCAAACAGTGAAGTACAAATTTCGCGGTTGTGCGGTTAGCCGAACAATAGAGGTTGTTAGATCGACATTGTAGATATAAATAGAAAGTGAAAGTGAAAGTAAAATAAGAATCTAGTACAGTTAAAAGTTAAAGTTAGGAAATGTGAGGCTGTGCCCAATCCTTACATTGTTGATATGTCAAGTCAATGCACTATTATTGTCTATATCTAATAATTTTCAAAAAACAATTATGACATAACATCTGTAAATACTTAAATATTATTTAAAAGCATGTTTGATTTTTATAAGCCTGATTCTGTTATACTGTTGTCTGTCTCTCAGTTTGTCTGTTGTTTCATCTATTTTTCTGTTGTCAAAATGTGGGACATTAACTCAAAACTGAATTATCCAATTTGCATAAAAATTTGGTGAATTATTTGTATATATTGACATGGGCTCCCTTTCCTTTTTTTTTTTTATTAATTTAAGATTATAGTTTCAGAGTTATGGGGTTTTATACATTAATAAAAGGAAGATTGGCGATTTATCCAGATTTCAGACAACAAATAAAGAATGCTTTCAAAAACTTGCAAGAAATTTTGGATAATGTTTATATCTATTGACATCAGCTCCCCTTTGATTTTTATAAATTTGATTTTGATATATTATCTACGCAATTCTAAATTTCGATAGTTTAGTCCATCTTTTAATGCTTCATTTTGTTATGTTATGGGTGTGCTAAAATATTGAGCAAGACACATTCTGTATTAAGCATGAAATGTCTTCTTCTAAAAATAGACACATTTTCTAATGCTTTCAATTCCATTTAATATTACTACAAGCTTAATTGAATTAGTATAATTCTTTTTATGAATTTTAATAAAAATAGAATGGGAGTACTCTTAACGTTAATTGAACAAGAGGAGGAAGTTATTAATACTTTATGATTCATTTCTACACATTATTTAAAAATTGTATTAAACCTTCCCTACAGTATAGCTCATATATTATAGTAATCGCTCGTGTATTTGTAATGAAAAACCTGATTCCATTTTATTGACCTTTCATTTTGCTAGATAGGAAAACATATGGTATGAGTGCCAATGAGACACCTTTCCATCTGAGTCACAATTAGTAAAAGTGAATTTACATTTAGCCGTTTTATTAAAAGAAAACAATTTTTAATTTGATAGGAGCAGGTGAGAGATCAACATACAAGGTGGAAAACAGACCACCATACTGGCCAGAGGATATACCATTTGTGTCCCACTCTAAGAGAAAAGGTTTGAAAATGTGAAATTACTATAAAGTATAAACTATATTTCTTATATTTACATGATATAAGGTGTATAATTTTGTAAGAACTATTACAACAGTTTTGCTATTACATGTTTTATAAATTTGTGCCATCTCATTGTTTTTGAAACATAGTTAAATTACTTTTTTCCTGACTTGACGTCAGTCATCATTGTGGTGTGTTGTGATTAATTTTTACAAAAATCTTATTTTCTTAAACAACACTTAGCCACAATCATCATTGAAGTATCTACTTTAACAAATGTGTCTAATAATCCCCTGGTGGACATGGCTAAACATAGAACGTAGCGACAAATGCAGTTTTCAGCTTATATCTCTGAAACTGAAGTATTTAGAGCAATCTGACAATTGTTGCATAAGTTCTAAGGTTTGAGATTTATCTGCCCTGACCTTTCCAGACAACTTCTGCTGATTTTGGTTATTATCTTGAATATTATTATAGTAACTTATAATCTATAGTAATAAAATTGAGAATGTAAAGGGGGAATGTGTCAAATAAAAAAAAAAAGGAGAAAACTATTAAACTGTTAATTTTGATTTTAATCTTATTTCACATTGAGAGCCTCAAATTGAAAATAAAGCACAAATTTGTTCCAATTTGCAAATTTGTAATTTCTACAATTTTCCTCTGTTGAAAATATTTATTATAGTTTCTGAAATAATGTTGAATGAAGGAATGCCTAACACTACCAATATTAACTTTTGTTACTGATTGACTAAAGGTGATGGATCTGGAAGAATCATAACAAGTGACATGATGGTGAAGTGTCTGGATTCCTTCAAAGAATACTGCATTGAGGTAAATATGAGAATTACATTCATGTTGAGTAATAAATAAAGGTAAAGGGTGTTTTTGGTGCAACATGTTTTGCCATTTTAATATCATGTATATCTGTAAAAGTTCCTTACTCACAGTGTTTTCTGAAATTGTTAAAACAGCAATGCGCAGGGACATTTTTTTCACTCATTGTGAAATGGCACTTCAATTTAGGGTTCATCCCTGCACATAACAAATAAACAACTGTAATGATTATATTGCAAATGTTGAATCAAAGTTTGAAAATTAACCATAGAAATTGTGTGCAAGAAGCTAATACATAGAGTAGAGAATGGAAATGTGAAATTTGTTAAAAAAAATTTGACTAAAGACAAAACAAGTTCTAATTTTATAGATATAAGTCCTTGATCTTATGGATGTAATTTTTATTCACCTTTCAAAGTTAATTGGGATTAGAACATGTTGTGAAAGCAACCATATTCCATATGTAATTTCATGGTAGGAATATTTAATAAATTTCATATAAAATTGCTCAACTATAACAAAACACCATTACACCTTTAATCCTATTTCTTCCAGGGAGTACAAGCAGGATTCATCCCAATAAATGTACCAGAGACATATGACATTTTAAAGGTATTTGATATTTTGATAGTGTAAGGTAAAGAGCAATTTTAATTGGTTTATAATAGTCTGATTTTCAGATGCACCAACAGACTCCATAACATAATCTTTATAGCTGTGACAGAGTAAAGGTTGATGAATAGTTTTAGGATACATTACCATTTGTCATATGAAACTGTACTATTGTACATGTATATATATCGAAAACTTCTTCCCTCTAGAATGTAAAAAAAAATTTCAGCAAGATAGCATCAACAAACCAGTGTAAAGTATGGCTCTATGATACTTTTAACAGTCTTTTTGAGTTTTTCTTATTGTTATTTACAGAAATGAATAGGTAAGAAGACATTCGTAGTACAATGTATATGCTTTCCTCTCTTCTTGCATGACAAAATATAAACATCTGCTTAGAACTTTAAATTGATACATGTATCTTCTCTTTGTATATTAGATGTGCATACATAATTGTAGAATAGTTTTAATCTCTCATCACTACTAGTCTAGGCTATGATTCCAGAACCTTAGTCACTTAATTTTTTTTTTTATGACCATTTTATATGAGGAGATTCAAGGGTCATTTTATTCTTTATATTGAAATTGCATACATTATTACTTTATTTACTTCCTGAAAATTTAAAACCTAGATTTCTCTATATTTTTCTATAAATGAACTTTATCTTATACTTAATAGCAAAATGAAATAAAAAAAATGGCAAATGGGGCCACCATTCATTTTCACTCACAATTTGCCTTCAAAAGAAGCATGCATTTTTTGTTAAGGTCCTTTTTTCTGGTGAAATAATAGCAGAAATAGCAAAATAAAAAAAGAACTAAATTACAGAAATCGCTTTGATTTTACAATTATTTACTGTATGTACAGCTTATTTGAAAACAACAACAACAAAAAATAGGTCACCGATGAGTTGAAAAAGATATTTCAATTTTAATGCCAAAAATTGCAATTTTGCACCAAAGGGAGATAATTTTGGGCTTTTTCAATGATATCTACATTTTAAAAGTCGCCTGGGGCCAACATGAATTGATGTTTTGGAATGATTTTTGTACCATATGATAAAGTAACAACTACTTAAGGTAATGAATAAAATTTGTAATAATGAAATTGTGATTAATTTTTAATCAATGATTTGTAATAAGCATTTTGTGCGATCAAAATTGGTCAAAACAAAATCAAGTACATTGTAATTATGAATTATTGACTTGCATTGAAGCCATATTCATGTCACCTTTAACTTAACCTCCTAACTTCCATGTGAGGTTATTCTAGGTATTTGGTGGTTTCCTTTTCACTTGTATATATTTAAATCTGTATTTTGTGTACTGCTGTCTGATTTTCACTTTAGATAATGGCTTTGTCAATTTCTCTACTAATTTTGAATGTAACTGTGATCTGACACCCTTCTATCTCTCCAATTGCATTTTTTCTTTCTCCTAGCTTTATTTTCACTTTGCTTTGCTACAACACAAAGGTCAAATGCATAATGTATTGTCCAAATATTTTATGGTATGGGTCATCAATTGTCTGTTATTCTAAAATGTCTTCATTCTTCATTATATGTTTAAAAAAAAACACATTATTAATATCAGATTTAAAAGAAGAAGCATGTAAGTATATTAAACAAAACCAAACAGAAAAAGTATCTCTTACAGTCAGAAAAAACATTACAGATACATCTATTTGAAAAAATAATTTTACACAAAATGATCAATATGACCCAGATTATTGAGTACCATAAGATCAGAGATATATTAAATAGAAGAGAATATATCTCATTTAAGATATATAATGAATTGATCAAGTTTCTGGCAGATTGAAAATCACTCCAATTTTATTTTAACAATTACAATATGATTAGATTACACCAGTAGTAAGAGAAGAAAAGGAAATAAAAAAAGAGCAAGCAAAGGATGAAGAAGATGCCCAAGATAAAGTAAGAAAATATATTTGAAATTCATAGCTTTCATTAAAAAATTGAGATAAATAATGATTATTTACCCCATGCAACAAAGTTCTAGAGGGTACAATGTTGAAGACCTGTCTGTCTATCTGTCTCTCCATCTGAAAGTCTGTCAGTCCTGTTCTTGTCATCACAACTCCTCTGAAACCACACAACAGATTTCCATGTATATATGCATATCCAGAAGATAATTTTTATCAGTTCACTTGTGTAGAGTTCTTAGTCATTGAACTTAGGAATCTACTTTTATGTGTATTTCGTTGAACTACTCAATATTAATACAGTACTAAAAATAAACTGTTTAAATTTATAGTACTTAAAATGTACAAATGATTACAGCAAACAAGCTGTAGATTTTTATGGGGGGGGAAGAAAGTAGTTCATTTCAGGTAGCATCATTTTACAGTTCCAGCTTTCACATATTTTATACTATTTATTCTGTATACATTCTTTTTCAATGAAATCTAAAAGAAACTAATTTTATGAAATCTGTAGGTTGAGAATGAAGAAATAGAGGTAGAGACTGATGTGGAGGGAGAAAATACATCCAAAGAAGAGTATAATGTAAGAATCTGTTCAGGAAAAAAAAAAGTAATTTGATTTTTTAGGAATTGAATGCTTCTTTTTGTAAATATATTTGGGTGTAAAGACTTTGACCGAAGTACATTTCGTATGAAGCGGGGAAGCATTATACAACCATAAAAATTGAACAACAGACTTAATTTTAAATGCCTTGATAATCCTAAGAAAAAACTGACTTAAGCATATTCTAATTGATTTCATTACTGACTTTGGATATGGACAATCATCCATGATTATTCAATAAAAAAATTAGAAATAGATGATAAAAAAGTACTTCATTTCAGGTAGCATCAGTCGACAGTTCCAACTTTCACATATTTTATACTACTTATTCTGTATACATTCTTTTTCAATGAAATCTAAAAGAAACTAATTTTATGAAATCTGTAGGTTGAGAATGAAGAAATAGAGGTAGAGACTGAGGTGGAGGGAAAGAGCACATCCAAAGAAGAGTATAATGTAAGAATCTGTTCAGGAAAAAAATAAGTAATTTGATTATTTGGAATTGAATGTTTCTTTTTGTAAATTTATTTGGGTGTAAAGACTTTGACCGAAGTACATTTCGTATGAAGCGGGGAAGCATTATACAACCATAAAAATTGAACAACAGACTTAATTTTAAATGCCTTGATAATCCTAAGAAAAAACTGACTTAAGCATATTCTAATTGATTTCATTACTGACTTTGGATATGGACAATCATCCATGATTATTCAATAAAAAAATTAAAAATAGATGATAAAAAAGTACTTCATTTCAGGTAGCATCAGTCGACAGTTCCAACTTTCACATATTTTATACTATTTATTCTGTATACATTCTTTTTCAATGAAATCTAAAAGAAACTAATTTTATGAAATCTGTAGGTTGAGAATGAAGAAATAGAGGTAGAGACTGAGGTGGAGGGAAAGAGCACATCCAAAGAAGAGTATAATGTAAGAATCTGTTCAGGAAAAAAATAAGTAATTTGATTATATATCAATACAGATTCAACTATCTATTTGTGTTAATTTAAGGTATAAAAGGTTACTTTTGAAGCATTACACAACCGTAAAAATTGAACTGCAGACTTAATTTTAAATGCCTTGATAATCCAATGAAAAAAACCTGACATAAGCACATTCTGATTGATTTCATTACTGACTTTGGATATTGACAATCAGCCATGATTATTCAATACAAATATAAAGAAATATAACTGCAGATGAAAATGATCTTTGTCATTGGAAAAATGGAAAAAAGATAATATGAACATAAAAAACTAGCTTAAATATTAAAATCTTTTTCATCGACATTATAAACTATTATTATTGAGACATATCTTTTTTATGTTTTGTAGACAGCAGAAAAGCAGATATCTCCATTGGCGCAAGCAATTGACAATTTTTTTTCTTAATATATAATATTGGTACTTATATATGTGCACTACAATTGTATGAGTGATCAATTTTGTCAACTATTTAATTAGGTTACCTATGGGTTAGCATAGCATTGGTTTATTGTGTGTTAGCTCCTAACAGGCTATTATTTGAACTTGGAATTATTTTTAATTATGGAATTTCCATAATTTCTTGTGTTTATTTTTTTTTTTATTACATTCCATGTTTTTTTGGGTTTGAGCGATTAATAAAACTTTCCGGACAATGTATTTTGGTTACGGTACAGTGCATTCTATTGAAAATATACTATTTTCTTTGTATTGATAGAAAGTGTTGTGTGCGCAGCACAGAACATTTCATGAAAGAAAAAACATGCCATTTATCAAAAAATTCTATAACAAGAAATCAAGCAAATTCCATTATTGAAAATAGTTCCAAGTTCAAATAATAAATAGTCTGTTTTCTGTTGTTGTATATACATGTTTTTCATAATTGTATTGTCATTACTGTACAGATATTTTGTCTATTTATGTATGTATGTATATTATGACCTCTTGTACACTTTTGTTTCTGAGGATAATAAGACTTTGAATCTTGTGTCTTGGTTATGGGTAATCAGAAAGGTATGACTAATGGATGTGTATTTTTCAAAAGCCTCATTTTTTATTATCTTAATGAACACCATTAACGTTACATATTACATATGTTATATATGAAACTTTCAATTGTAGCATAAACTGGTATTTTTGTCTTTTCATGGACTTTAGTTTTTACATTTACTGTAACATATTTTAGGTATTCACTTATGTTCTTCAATATTTTAGACAGCTTTATAATTTTTTTATTTTTTTTGTCTTGCTTCTATGGTTTTCCAAATTCTATTTTCACCTTAAATGTTGATTCCCTGTTCTTCTTAATAATAATTCATATTGATTAAACCAGTTACACTTTTTAAGTAGATAATGTGATGCCTTCTGTTCTCATGTTTTTGCTTGGAGTGACCTTTCATACCTGCTGGTTGTTTTGTAAAAAAACATTAATTTGATTTGTATTATTTGTGTGTTCATTTGATAAATGTCTATTTGTATTTTGTAATTGTCATAAATTAGTTACAGCTGCCCATACACACTATCAGATTTTTTTTACTGCCATTCCATAACTTGTACCCATAAGTTGGTTTCAGTCTATTAAGTTTGGTGAAGGAAATTAAACATAACTACATATTCCACATTCATTATATTTTACCTTCAGATTATAGTATTGCCATCAGTATTCACTACTTTGTTCCTTCCTTACACAAGATAAACATTATCCAACTTGTTTATATTAGAACTTTCCTGTCATTCATAGCTGTCTACTTTCACAATCTATATGTTTAAAGCTTTGAAGTGTTTAAGCTATACAGCTTAAACTATATAATTTGTGTATTTTGTATACTAATATATGTTTTGTAATATTCATAATCTTTCCATTAAAAATTTAATGCTTTTTTGTCTACTTTGCACAATTTAATAATTAAGATTTACTCATTTTGACGGTTGAATAAATGTTAATCCGGTATAGAATGGTATTTTATCAGCCTTAAACCTATGTTGATTACTTTTATTTAGATTGGGCACATATCAGGCCTTCTTTTGTTAATGGTTGCCATTAAGGCTGATCTTGTATAAAATGGATTTATCAGCCTGTGCTTTGTTAATGGTTGTATGAAGGCTGATCTTGTATAAAACTGAATTTATCAGCCTGTGCTTTGTTAATGGTTGTATGAAGGCTGATCCTGTATAAAATTGGATTTATCAGCCTGTGCTTTGTTCATGGTTGTAATGAAGGCTGATCCTGTATAAAATTGGATTTATCAGCCTGTGCTTTGTTAATGGTTGTAATGAAGGCTGATCCTGTATAAAATTGGATTTATCAGCCTGTGCTTTGTTAATGGTTGTAATGAAGGCTGATCCTGTATAAAATTGGATTTATCAGCCTGTGCTTTGTTAATGGTTGTAATGAAGGCTGATCCTGTATAAAATTGGATTTATCAGCCTGTGCTTTGTTAATGGTTGTATGAAGGCTGATCCTGTATAAAATTGGATTTATCAGCCTGTGCTTTGTTAATGGTTGTAATGAAGGCTGATCCTGTATAAAATTGGATTTATCAGCCTGTGCTTTGTTAATGGTTGTAATGAAGGCTGATCCTGTATAAAATTGGATTTATCAGCCTGTGCTTTGTTAATGGTTGTAATGAAGGCTGATCCTGTATAAAATTGGATTTATCAGCCTGTGCTTTGTTAATGGTTGTAATGAAGGCTGATCCTGTATAAAATTGGATTTATCAGCCTGTGCTTTGTTAATGGTTGTAATGAAGGCTGATCCTGTATAAAATTGGATTTATCAGCCTGTGCTTTGTTAATGGTTGTAATGAAGGCTGATCCTGTATAAAATTGGATTTATCAGCCTGTGCTTTGTTAATGGTTGTAATGAAGGCTGATCCTGTATAAAATTGGATTTATCAGCCTGTGCTTTGTTAATGGTTGTAATGAAGGCTGATCCTGTATAAAATTGGATTTATCAGCCTGTGCTTTGTTAATGGTTGTAATGAAGGCTGATCCTGTATAAAATTGGATTTATCAGCCTGTGCTTTGTTAATGGTTGTAATGAAGGCTGATCCTGTATAAAATTGGATTTATCAGCCTGTGCTTTGTTAATGGTTGTAATGAAGGCTGATCCTGTATAAAATTGGATTTTAGTACCCAATTAATGAATCAACAGAACCAAGTTTAAAAATCAGACAAATTTTAAATATAGCAACTGATGTATATACCTTTGTATTTACATGACCTTATATGAGTTGTAAGCTGTGTTTAAGAAATGACAATCTAGCAGATAACCCCAGGGTAAGGACATCTAACCATGAGCTGTACATTCAATAAACACTGCATTCCGATGGGAACTAACTGTGCTCCTCTTTTGGAGACTTGTTCTGTTCTATATATTTTACTTATGCCTTAGGAAGAAAGAAGTAACCCATATCTTCCAGGGCTTATATTTCATTGCTGCTAACCAGAAAGCCATCAAACCAATAGTTCCAAGTGTGTTGGGGGGGGGGGGGGGGGAAACTCTCTTCGTTAATTTTATTTGTTCATCTTGAATATGACCTATCTCTTATACTTTTGCTCTGGTTACTATTTTCACAAACACAGGAGGGCATACGTTAACTAGGACCAGTTTACAGTTCAGTAGCACCTGATATCACCCTTGGTGGTTTTTTCGGGGTTCAGTATTCCATGACTTTCTTTGTGTACTGTTGTTTGTCTGTTGTTTTTTTCTGTTTAAGCCCTGGTGCTATCAAAAAATAAAGATATGGTATGATTTCAAATGAGACAACTCTCCAAAATTGACCAAATGACACAAAAAAAAAACAATTATACGTCACCGTACGGCTTAAACAATGAGCAAAGCTGATACTGCATAGTCAGCTTTAACATGCACAGAGATGAAACTGTAAAACCATTTGAGAGAGAAAACTAACGAACCAACGACACAGCTAATTTAGCAATAAACTAAACTGTACAATAATAGTTAATTGCAATATTTTTTTCGTTTACTCTAAATATACATGAAATATTTGCTACTGGACACCTACCAACAAGGCAACAGTGAAGTATATAATGCTCCAAAATGATCCCAAGAGTGAAGCACTGTGAAAACTTGCAAGATTAAGGAGTGCATCCATAAGACGATTTTTATAATTATATTGATATAAAAACAAAAGATTAATAAAACCGCTGTAAGCAAAGCACTCTTTATTTTTGCCATTCTTTCTGTTATCTGGGGTCTGTTTATTTGAATAAAAAAGTCATTGCAACAATTTCGTTTACAAATTAATAGACATCCATCTATTCGGAGTACTACATATTTCCTCAGGTGTCCTAGTATAGCCATCTTTGATTGTTTAGATTCACTTATTTGAAGTCATATGGATATATACGTCTTAGCCAGTGACAATTTTACAACAGATTTATCGTCACCAATAGTGATGTGATACATGGCTGTGTTCATTCTGTATATAGAATTCGTATAAACATCAACTCAAAATCTGTTAATTTGATGGACTAGTTACAGATCAGCTGAAATATCTATATTAAAGGATGCTTTAAAATAAACATATTTATATAGAAGTGTATAAAAAGGATCAACCAGCAAATTTACTATGTACTGGATCGTCTAGAATTTTTATAATTATATATAATCCGTTACTTTCTTATTTTGTATTTTGAATTATGTCTCAAATTTGAAACAATAAAGCATAAAGTTGTTATATATATAGCTGTCAAAATGACCCCCCAAAAAATTAGTTAAATATCTGTTAAGGATTGGGCCTGATATTCATATGATAAAGACATATTCTTTCAATCAGTTTACACGTAATTGTAGAGTAAGGCTGGCATGTCAGTTAACTGCTAGTAGTCTGTTGTTATTTATTATTGTTTATTTTCTTTGGTTACTTCTTCTAAAATCAGACTTTTCTTTGGTTACATCTTCTAAAATTAGAACTGAATTTGAATGTGCGTATTGTGAGGCATTTACTTTTCTACATTGGCTGGAGGTATAGGGGGAGGGTTGAAATCTCAGAAACATGTTTAACCCCGCCGCATTTTTTTTTTTCGCCTTTACCTAGTCAGGAACCTGTAGACTGAGTTAGGTCTTCAATACAGCAAGAAATTACCGCACCCGGAGGCGTCCTTCGACTTGCCCCTACACAAATATATATACTTGTTCCGTGATAATGAACGCCCCAATGAACTCCAAATTATACACAAGAAACTAAGATTAAGAATAATAAAAGAGGTTAGTCTTGTATTATTTGCTGTATCATATATTAATTTACTAATTTTATCTTGACTTTGCATGGTACAAGGACATCATTCGTAAATAAAAATCAGCATGCACACATCTTATACGTTCAGGTATTTCCCATTAAATATTGTATGGTAATATTCTTATTTCTTCTTTTCAAAGTTAAAATTCATATGTCTTTTCTTAATTTAGAAAAACATAAATTTTGAAATTGTTCTCATCATGTTCCTTTCCCTTACTTCTAAACCTCTAAAAGTCTGAAAAGGTCAGAGATGAAACCATTTTCAATGTAGTATATGGTAGTTGCCACCTATTCTGGACATGCAAATATTAACAGTCCTTCAATGTTAATCCTTCAATTGCAACAGTCATTGTACATATCCTGCCTTGTGTATAAGTCAAATTGAGACCGGAAATATTCTAGAAGAACAATTCATGAAAAAGGTATTTTAGCGCCCTCACAGAACCAGTTCATATCCATACAATCTGTAGTCTTTGGATAGTACTACAAATTAAATTTCAACTTTTTTTCACGTTACTCGATGGTTGCATAGCAAGCTATTCATAAATTCAAACTTGCTGTGTCTGCTTTCTGTCAAAGAAACTTTTCTCTCTGTTTTTAAGGTGTATTATGTTATATAACATTAATCTGAAAAAAGGTTTTCTCTTTCCTTTAACATCGTAAATTATAATATTGTGATAAGCAACCATACTTCTGCAGGTGTTTCATGCATGTATTTTGCCCCACTAACCGTTACATTTCATGTTTGACATATCATTGAAACATACCAGCTATTTTGTTCCATGCATCATTTTCAGAATAGTACGTTGCATAGAATCTTATTTACAAAATGGATTTTGCATAGCAACCAAACTATTTTATGTCATCAAAGTATGCATATGGAATAATCCGAACATCCTAAATAGATTTGTCGATGCATCATTAATACATTGATATTTTACATAAAAACTTATAAGGAGCATATATTTTCCATAGCAACCATGCTATTGCAGGCATTCAACACATGTTTTTGGACCAGTAACTATAACATTTGATGTCCAACAACATTTTACCTATACATACCAGCTATTTTGTTCTATGCATCATTTTCATAGTGGTGCTTTGCTTAGAAACTACCTAGTAACATTGATTTTGCATAGCAACCATACTTTTTGTATGTAATTGCACATACAACACATGACATAAAAAACTTATTTATATGTGCATGCTAGTTTTTAAGATGAATCAGTGTTTAATACAAACAAGCTGGTTTCTTCCATGCAGTAGTTTCAGACTGGTATTTTCCGTAGAAACTACTTAACAACGAGTGTTTTACATAGCAACCATACTATTTCAGGGAAATAAAGTATGCATTTGCATATACCATGTTCATAGTATATCAACCATAAATTATTACTACAAACAAGTTACTTTTGCCTGTTGATAATTTTTGATTGGCACTTTCATCTTAAACTTCCTAGCAAAGTTGATTTCGGATAGCAATTTATTTTTGTTATCTCTTTATGTGTGTAGAAATCATTTGATTGATTTCAACATATCCATGGTATCATTCAACTATATAAGCTGAAGTAACTTTCCTAATGAACCAGCATACCAATGTGTGTATCTCAGGATTTGGACAGCATAATAGTATGATAAGTGCATGTTTGTGAAAGAAGATGTATTGTATGCATGGTTTCAGCATTGCATTTCTTGGTATGTCTAGTTTTTTTACAGATGGGAAGAGTAATTGTGATTGTTTATTGTGCATTTATTACAGCAGTATTTTGGGAAAATTTGGTGTTCTGTTTCTAGAGTAAACTCACAACAAGAATGTGTCCAAATTAGACTGATGCCCAACTCGCACTATCCTTTTGCATGTTCCATGGTCAGTGAAATTGGATAATAATCTAATTTGGCATCAAAATTATGAAGATTATTCTATAGGGAACATATTTACTAAGTTTCAAGTTGATTAGACTTCAATTTTACAAAAACAACCTTGACCAAAAACTTTAACCTGAAACTTTCACTTTCATTTATATGTTCAGTGGACCGTGAAATTGAAGTCAAAAGTCGAATTTGGCTTTAAAATTAGAATGATCATATCATAAGCAACAAGTGTACTAAGTTTCAAGTTAATTGGACTTCAGCTTCATCAAAAACTACCTTGACCAAAAAATTTAACCTGAACGAACGGATGCACAGACAGAAGAACAGAACCACAGACGAAGGAACGGAGCCACAGACCAGAAAACATAATGCCCCTCTACTATTGTAGGTGGGGCATAAAAAGATATAAGTAATTGCAAACATTCAGTATCAACTTTTTCAGGGAAATATTTGTTCCAGTTAATTCTTCAAATAATCATTATATTTTACACAAATTCTTTATAATAAATAAGGTGTCACATTTTCTTGGTTTTCAGCTAACAGCACAGTTTTGATTTTAAAAAGGAAATATTTTATCTCTATTTCATTACATTCAGTACATGTTATAGTGTCATCCTATTCCTACCAGATTTCATTTGGTACTAAAGAGGAAAATAACAAAACTTAGAGAAAAAATATCACTTTTATTTCCAATATTTTCTTTGCATCCGCCATCATATTTAATATTATCATTATTATAAAATAAGTACATTATAAGTAATGGGATATGAACTTACACATGTAAAGGGACAGATAGTCACAGGACAAAAAGTCACAAGTAATCTGTTGACAATTGTTTGAATATGTAAGAGAAAGTCTTTTAATATATATCTTTTTTACATATATTCAAATTAAAGATAAGGAAATGTGTCATTATACTGGAAAAATAAAGATTTATTTAATTTTAATCATGCAGAAGAAAGATTTCTTGGCACCATGAAGTCATTTAAGACCCAAGCCACCTTGACATTTTCTTTTTCAACATTATATACAATAGTTCAAGAAAAATACAAAAATATTTTTGTATAAATAAGTGTGTTTTATTCAAAGAAAATAATCAGAAAAAAATAATTGTGACTTTTTGTCCTGTAACTTTCTGTCCTACATTCACCTACACAGACCCACCTTGCTTGCATCTCTCCCTCTCTCTTTCTTTCTCTCACACTCTCTCTTGTTCTAATTACTGAAGAAATATAGGCAAACATTTAAAAAAGAATACCATTTAAATTTCCAATTCCAATTGAAATACACTGCATTTAATGAAAGGAGACAACTCTCAATTAAAGACCAAATGTCTTAAAGGTGGCTCATATCCAAAAGCAAGCTTAAATAACAATAATCCCTATCCTAACAATAAAAATCAATCAAAAAGAGATCCACTCTGACATCAGATTTATGCAAAATAAACAGTTCACAAATATCATTTAACAAATAGACATCTATGTTAACACAATCAACACCCTTAAATGATGTACATGTACTCTACTACAAAATGTTCTTTTCATTTCTAGTGTAATATCTCTTTATAAAACTTGCTATAAACATTCTTTATATAATTTGCTTGTTTCATGCATCAGAAGAGAGAAAGTTGGCAAAACCACTTTAATGCCAGGGCAAATAATGGTTTAAGATTTATTGTCCTAGAATCTACCTAGTATATAAATAGATATAAATGTGTCATAGTATATTCAAAAGAACGCAAAAATGCTTCAATCAATGAAAAATATAATTGGAAATATCACATGTTAAAATTTCAAGGTAATGATTAAATACAAGTTTTGTTATAAAATATAATGTAATGCAATATTATACCTGACAATGTTATGTGAAGAAAAACTTTGATACAATTTCGAAACCTGGAAAGTGTTTAACATCAATGTTTTTTGTTTATGCTGTCAAATGCAGAAGAAAATATCAAACAGAAGTTCTGAAAAAATTTACCATGAATAAAGTCATATATAGATTACAGACTACAAAGTCTTATCTGATATCAAGATGTAAATTAGATAAGTTAATTATTTTGACACAAGATATCTTATAACTAACTTCATATTGTGTAATTCCTTACTTTTATAACATCATGAATGGATACTGTGACTACATCACTAGTACCAGACAGCTAAAACAATGAAGTGTAAGGCTTATCTAAGCCTATTAAGGCAATTTTTTTTCAGATTTTTAGGTTAACAATGCTTTTTAACTTTGTACTCGAGTTTAACAGAGACAGACATGTGAATTATGAATAATTTCTCTTCACTTCCATTCTTACAATATTGAATGTTCACCTCATGGATCTATTAAAAAAATAATTATACATTCATTTAAAGTAAAAGTCTTTGTAAGAATCAGTTAATTTAACAGAATTTTAAAACATGGTTGAAAAATACCCACAGGCCTAAACCAACATTTTTTAAGTTGTCCTCATCCTGAACTAATAAGTCGCACGTTTTTCTTCATGCCTGGTAAGTTCTTTTCAGTAAGCAAGTTTCTAGTGCATTTCAACAAAATTATATCTTGAAATAACAGATGAATAGGAAACAATGTTACTTGAGTGTGTAATCAAAAACCATATTTTGATAGCAGCCATATTAATTTATCTTTTTTAAGACAAACAAATATCTGATGTAAAATAAAACATTAGCCTAGTTACTTTGATGAATATGATCATACAATCTTATCTGAACAGAATGAGAATTCTGTTTTCATAAAGTTAATTGAACTGATTCATTTACATGTAGTATACACTTTACTCAGATGGCAAAAAAGCTTGAAATCAGTGTTTACAAATAGATCATTGTCCATACGAGCTAGGGTTAACATGTTACGAAACCATAAAAAAAAATTACAATGAGTTGTAAAATTTTTTAAATTCATATAAGAGAGCATACTCTTCAGTTTTTTCAATGTGCTATTTCTTTGTTCTGCAACCTGTGAGTTGATCCATTTATATTGTAGGTAGTTATCTAGATTATATCCTATATGACAACCTGAAAAAAAGATGGCATTATATGTTATTTGCATGAGCATTTAATTCATTTTAAATGTAAATAAGACAAAAATTTGAATGGGTTCCATTTGAAATATATGTGCTTAGAATTATATTATAGGGTTATTGCATGAATATTGAGGAATATTGTTCCAAATAGAATTTTATATTGCACGAGCTTGCAAGTGCAATATATGTTCTACAAGGGACAGCTAACTGTGTAACCCTCTTTAAATAAAGAATTATTATTATAATTATTATTATTAAATAATATACTATATCAACTTATTACCTTCCCGTCAAAGGCTTTTGAATGTATATTCCATTCTGTTTTAATTTTGTAAATTGGTTTTGCTCTGTTTATTGTTATATTTTTCCTTGCATGTTTCACCCCTTTTGCATAATGTGTCATCTCTAATAAGATAAAGTAGAATTTTCCACTACTTGAAATGGAGACAATATTTTATATCTGTATGTCTTTTATTTTATTTAAATATATATCTTCTTTCCAAAACAACATTTTGCACTTAAACTATTTTATTTTTTCAGACTTTGACTAATATCTTGTATGAAAGTATATCAACATACTATAAAGTATTGAATAAAAAAAGTGATAATAGATAAATTTGACCAAATATTACAGCTCTTTTATAAATGCATGCAAAGCAAACCTTTGATCAACTTAATTACCGGCTTTTTTTGTTTGGATGTTGAAAGAAAATTTGTTAAGTATTTACTTATTTCCTACAATAATCTACTATTAAGTCTTTCTATCTTCTATCTATGCTGACATTCTGATAAACACTTTTAGTGTTGAACATTAAATATATACATTTTCCCTTATTGCTTTTATAAATGACAGCTTTTACAATATTTTTATGTATTGAAACATACTTACCAACATGATTGCACCAATGAAAACGATCAACCAAAAACCAAGAATGTTGGAAAAACACAGGGTCTCTGTTTAGACAGTACTGATGCAGGTTGCATGCATTATCATAGATAATAAGCTTAGGAGCTGCAAATTAACCAAATAATGAAATCAACACCAACATTATTGATATTATGTCCAGTTAATCCCTTATATAAAATTAAATATTTAAAAATGACATGTCAATCACTACTAATCAAATTCAAATGAAGTTAAATAAACCTTCTGTATCTATAATGATAGTCATATTACAAATTGAACACTTTGAGGTGGCTCAATATTGATAGATCTCTCCATTCTTGTTTGGGATTACTGTGAATTTTGTTTCTTGTATTTTATAGATATAGAAGATGTGGTGTGAGTGCCAATGAGACAACTCTCCATCCAAATAACAGTTTTACTAGTTTTACTATTACTTTTACTTTGGTACATTATTTGGAGATTGAGTGCGCATATGTCATTATATGTTATATGGTTAGAAAGTAATGTTTTCAAGGGAAGGTTTTTGTATATACCTTTAAACAAAGCTCTTAATTGTAGCTGTTAAACATACTGATATATGATATCACAAAACGACCAATCTTTAGATGTCAACATATTCATATACAGCACAATTTATAACAGTACAAAAAATTATAAAGTTATGTAATGTTAGCCAATTATGAAAGGACAAGTTCATTAATAAATTATTAAATGAATAATGCCATCTGAAAAGTCTCAGTTGAAAAGAAATTGTCCCCTTTCACATGTATTGCGGCCCTCATATTATTTATCTGTAACTATAGTTTGCTAGCTATTTTTAGTCTCTTTCTTTTACTTATTTTAATTCATTTCTACAATTTGTCAGGTCAATGATATTGATGAAAATGGTAGCAAAAATGATTAAAGACAGAGCAACATATATACTTAAACAAAATAAATATATAAATCACACACAGACGAAACACATGCTATGTAAAAAGTATGTGCACATGCAATAAAAATAATAATGATTATAGTTATAGCTGAAGACAGCAAAATATTAAAGTTAAATCAAGTTTAAAAATAAAAAATAGTTAAATAAAGTTCAAGTATGCTTGAATGATTAGTTCTTGAAGTTATGATTATTTATTCAATAATTTATGACAGAAGCTAAAGTAAATTATAAGTTGTTTATTGTGTTTATATCTTGCAGATACAGTATGACATTGCATTACAACTGGAAAGATATTTTTTCTATACTATTTGAATTAGGATCAGAATAAAAGAAATCTATTAAGTATCATTAAACAGAGGAAGAACATAATTACCAGTATGAAATCTGGTACGGAGAACAGTAAAAGGAATGTTGGGACTCTCTGCATCTTCCATAATCTCATAGCCATAGCAAATGCCTATATAATGTAAATGTGTAAAACTGGTATATGATAATGTAATAAAAGTATAAAAATTACCATGTGATTAAATATCAGCAAGTTAAGGTTAATGAGTTGTCTCCCATGAACCTGTTAGTAAAAATAATAATTCCATCACCATAGCATTAAACAAGATAAAGGAAAATGTTAATAAGTAAAATAGTACAAGAGTTGTCTTCCATTGGAATTAAACCAACCTACAATAAATGTATTCTCCTTCAGATGAAGACTGTTTATGTACCTGTTAGTGGTTAGTAAATTTCCATCACCAAAGGATTAAATAAGATAAAGGAAAATGTTAATAAGTAAAATAGACAGTACAAGAGTTGTCTCCCCTGTACCTGTTTACTAAAATAATGTTCCAATCACCCATGGATTAAATAACAGATGAATGTTAAAAAAGAAAATAGTTGATAAGTTGTCTTTAATGGACCTATTAAATAACAGATATAATTACATCACTAGTGCATTAATTAGGTAGTTAATCAATTGGTTAATAGTGCATGATTTATCTCCCATTGGAATTAAACAAACATACAATCATGATTTTTCTGATGCAGTTAACTTTATCTTATGAGGTTTAATAACCTGTAACATGTATGCAAAATATATTTACCATGGATACACGAGACTGTAAATAATCCAGGTGTTAATGTTGGATGTGTTGATCTTTTTTTTGTGCATTTTGTTTCCATCCTAGGTTTTTGTTTATCAATTCTGTAGTTTCCTCTGTGGCAAAGAGTTGGCATTGTCGGAAAAAAACCAATCCCTCCACATGCACAGCCTGATTCACACTCTGAGATGTTGTGTATTTTGCCAATGAATGGTGACTGTGCCCTTACAACTAACTCCTTCATGATAGGATGCATAAATTCAGGAATTTTCCATTCCAGGTTTTTTAAAAGTTTAAAAAATAAAGGAACTTCTTGCTCCAAAAGCACACTGTCATCATTTTGAAAAAAAAATCCCCAATCAGAAAATATTTGAAAGATTCTATTGTTATCATGCAGAAAACCACAAACTGGATAATTGCTTGATAATACTGATAACAAATCACAATAAATCCCAGGACATTTGGCAAAACCAGATTCCCAAAAGTCATTCAAAATATCTGTCATTGCAGGTTGATAAGTTGTAATTAGTTTTTGTAATTGGCAGTACTCTTTTTCATCTAACCCCTCCTTCACAAACTTCAACAGTAGCTTTCTCGTTTCAGCATTGTTGATAAATACTCGTGTATTGTGAGAACTGAAATAATACAATATATGTGTCACAGCAAAACCCTGGTCAGTTATTACCTTAAAATCTTTCTTCCAATACACTTTACAGCAAAACGCCTTGAGTGTGCCATAAAGGAATTGTATTTGTTAGCTTGCTAACTGACCAGTATGCAAAGGAGGGCAGTATACCTAATATAATAACTAAGTATAGCTTTCTTTTAAAATATGAACACTTATCTGAAAAATATTCAAAAATTAATAACTGTAAATATAAATATAACCATGATGATGGCCATTTAAGAAAGAGCTCTTCTATACTTGCAGACAATTTCAACACTGATTATTCAAGTTCTTTTCATGATGATTGTTTTTTTGATATGCACACAATTTGGTGTAAAACCTGACTTTATTCTTTACATATGGATTTTTGTTTGACTGCTATCTGTCTCATTCATTTGGATTTTATTTTTTATCTGTCAGATAGAAATTGCATTATTCAAATTAATGTCAATGCATCTGTTAACCTATTTTTCTATCTGAAATCAAGATGCTTGACTTATTTTTTTCACATACTAAGGCAGATAAGTTTGAAGACTTTCTTATAGTATTTTTTTTTATTATAATTGTTGAAAGTATGTTGAACAACAATTTTTGACATATTTGCTATTTGACCTTTTTGTATATTTGTACATCTCATTGTCTTTCGAAAAAAACTGACATGTATTTATTGAGCTTCAAGTAAAATTAAGTCTCTAAAAGAGAATACTAATATACCTTCCATCAAATGTAGCATTATCTGTTGTCTCCTTTAAATATTGTTTCCAAGGCATGAAGGTCTTTCTAAGTCCCAAAGAAACTCCATCCATAACCACAGTGTGTGGACAGTCTCCACACTCAGGACAGGAAAACCCATTGTTATAATTCAAATCCAATAACTCCAGGAAACTGTACCATGCATATCTTAACCTATTTAATTTTTTTTTTTAGCATATTTATATATTTTAAGCCAAGAGGTATCCATGAAATAATGCAACAAGAATGCTCATGCTGAAATGCCTCCATATGAATACAAACTTTATCAAATTCAATTAAATAGCCTGCTTCCTAGCATATACTCAAACACATGTATATCTATAAAACGTTGGGGAAACAAATGAAGTCTGACTTGTAAAGAAATACTGGATACCCAGACTTTTAACAGTCACTCCCCTGATACTGAATACACAATATTAAACAAATAGTACCATATATAATCTACTTTGATCAGTTGTGACTGTAGTTTCCAGTTTTCATTTAACAAACAACAAAGTTTTAATACCAAAGTTCTTGAACATGTTTGAATAAGTGATAAACATTTTGACATATTCCGGCAAGAACAGTAATATTTAGGCAAAAATCTCAAAGGCAGATGCCTGCAGGCTGGACAAATCATTACAAAATGATATTCATTTTCAAAAGCTTTCATATTGCAACATTGACATAGCCTTTCATTTGAATAAAAATATATCTTTTAATATGATAAAGCATCACAAACGTTGCATATACGAATGATATCTTTTTTTCTTCTCTTGAAACCAGATTTACTTATTGTAACTTACCTGTTATACTGGAACTCCTCTGAAAAGTTCAAATTCCCACTTTCAAGTTGCTCCCAAGTCCATTGTTTGTAAAATGATGATAGTGTGCACCTTTGTAGAAATTTAATAGACAATATAAGGTCAATGTCAGAAAAAAATACCTTTTTTCCATGAGACGTTAGAAACTTAGAAAGGCCAATTTTAATGAGCTCTTCCACAGTTTTGTGCCAAATACCAAAAAACTATTTTGACAATTACCAGATATTGATTTTAAATGCCACTAAAAAAATATGTTTCTGAAAACTATAATACCAAAAACAAAATATTTTCCATCCCTACAGCAACATAATATGAATTCTGTATGGCAGGCAATGTCCCATTGTTACTATATTTGGTAGATGAAGACATAACCAATTGTCCTTAGTCAGGAGTCTGATGTTCAGTGGTTGTCTTCTGTTTAAGTGATAGTGTTTCTAGTTTTTTATATAGATTATACTGTTTGTTTCCCTGTTTAAAGGTTTAACACCAGTATTTTTTATGGCTCTGTACAGCTTGCTGTTTGGTGTGAGCAGAAGTTGAGTATTGAAGGACATAGGGAGAGCCAAAAATTGAGTTCCTGAAATTTTTATCCCCAACGGGAATTGAACCCGGAACCTTTGTGTTAGCATTCTGATGCACTAACCACTACACCACGGCTCTCACATACCTTGACTTATAATAATTTACTTTTATAAGTTGTCTCATTGCCACTCAAACCACATCTTCCTTTATCTATTCTAAAGTGTTACAGCTGTAGTAAAAAAACAAGAGAAGTTGTACAAACATAACAGCAAAACCAAAACAAGGTGTTCAACACCTCAATACAAATGTTAATAGTGTCACTAGAATGGAGAAGTTTTTGCATAACATTAATTGAATATACATGTAGATAAAATTGGCAATAAGTATGTGCCTTTGAAATATCAGTAATCTGCAATTAAATTGTTGTCATTTGATGATGTTCTTCATAATAAAAGATGACGACATTGAGGATCCCCTTATGAAATATGTAATAGGTTTAGGTCTTTCTTAATGGACTATACTGTTGTCATAATATGTATGCTAACTATAGCTGCATACATCCATACCATTTCATCTCAGTGACAATTATACTAACTATGTGTATAAATTATATGATTTCTTTTAATAAATTATAAACACCCAAGGATCTTGGTTGTAATGTTATTGAATATTGAAAAAAATGTGTTGAAAATATATCCACTTCCTGTATGATTTTTATCTAATTTATACATTTGTGTGCATTATAAGCACTTATGGTTGAAATTTCTTACCCTTGAGTTACATACTGTTTAAGATAATTTCTTAAAACCTTATGCGACACTAAATATGTGCCCATATTTAGAAGTTGGTCTTCACAGCCATCGTATTCCTTAACATTTTGGCATTCTCCAGTATTCAGGCATTTTCGGTAATAAGCTGTTGAAAAAGGTATCAAATTATATTGATGAAATTTGATGGCCTGGGGGAACTAGCTGTCAAAATAATCTTCACCAAATTAATTCAAAATTCTCATATTTTATTTATTACAATGTAAAACATTTAACCCAACTATTAAAAGTATGAAATAAATAATAAACAGAGCACAAGCATGAAAAAAACGTAGCTTGCAAGAGTAAACTATTTCCCTATTTGCATTTCATTATTGAAAATTATTTATTGTGGTTATATTTCAGAGCAATCAAAATACTTTTAGACTCTACACAAGTTATAACCTTGAACCTAGAAAAATGCTTGTTTTTGGCCTCTTTTTGATCCCTTATTCCTTAACGATTTGGATAATCATCCAATAATCAATACCAACCTTCCTTTTGTGGTTTAAACCTTCTCTAAGGTCAATCTATCTACATTTCTAAATCTCAAATCTACATTTTAAATTAGTATTGAAATGTCTCATTTCATCTCCAAGAAACCCTTTTTATCTGTAATATTTTCAAAAACCAGGGTTCCTGTGAAAAATGCCACAACAGTTCCTTCATTGATAATATATCTAAGATTAAACTGATAGTGAAGAATATGTGTAAAGAGGAAGCATGAAGTTATTGATTGATAAATCTGAAAACAGTTGATGATAAAAATTACTACAAATATTTCCTCAATAGCCATTTTGTGTAAAAAAAATCGACATATCCAGTAAACCCTGAGCTTAAAACATTCCATTTTTGCAAATACAGGAAATATGTTATAAAAAATAGCTTCTGAATGAAATTGAATAAAATTATAATGTCGGCTGTTATTGGTTTTTCATTTTATGCAACTGTAATGAGCAAACTGGATTCCTCTTTATAAGATTTCAGTTAAACAGAACTTTTTATTGTTTTTTTGGTATTATTACTGTGACTTTAAGGTTGACATTATGAGAAATATTATTATCCATCAGATAATTTTTTTTAGCAACTCACTCTTTACTTGTATTACATCATTTGTTGTATACAGTTTCATGTCTGCTTCTTCAGAGGCAATACCCCAACCTGATCCACAGTCACATGAGCCGTCAATTGGTGGAACCAGTTTCAGTATGAAATCTTCAATCGTATTAGGCACCTGTGTGTGGCGATTCCTTTTCTGCTCCTCAGATGGACAATCAAATGGTATTTTAAGTTGGGAGATGCTTTGTGGCACATATCTTGATCTCCATTTCATTTCCTGGTTCAAGGCTTCTTTAACATTGACTGGAATGTCAGAGGTTTCTTCTGTATTTAGTATTCCTTTTATATGTTTACAGGTTTCAGATGAATGCGGGCAGGATTGACATGCCAATTGTGGTGTAAGCCCACTGTATTCTACTCTCACAATGTTGTAGGTGGTATCATTTGCATCCTGCCATCTTACACATAGGATACTGGAGTTATTTTCCAGACCAAAGACCTCAATCTTAATAAATAAATAAATGAATATATTTATAATTATGTGTACGATACAAATTTAATACAAGCAGAAACTAACCATTACATTTTTAAAAGGCTGGAACAAAATGAATAAATATCAGTGAAAAAACATAATATAAAGAAATAAATGAATTCACAGTATTCTCAGTCAAATAAAGACTTCATATAGATCTATTTATAAAGAAAAGATGATACTCCAATCACCAGGTGATTAAATAACAACAGGTCAATGTAATGTGAATAATTGTGCAAGAGATGTGTCCCATTGGAATTGAACCAACCTACAATAGATGTATTCTCCTTCAGATGAAGACTTTTTATGTACCTGTAAGTGGTTAGTTAAAAGTCATATTTCCATCACCAAAGGATTAAATAAGATAAAGGAATATGTTAATAAGTAAAATAGTACAAGAGTTGTCTCCCATTGTAATTAAACCAACCTACAATAAATGTATTCTCCTTCAGATGAAGACTTTAAATGTACCTGTTAGTGGTTAGTTAAAAGTCATATTTCCATCACCAAAGGATTAAATAAGATAAAGGAAAATGTTAATAAGTAAAATAGTACAAGAGTTGTCTCCCATTGGAATTGAACCAACCTACAATAAATGTATTCTCCTTCAGATGAAGACTTTTTATGTACCTGTTAGTGGTTAGTTAAAAGTCATATTTCCATCACCAAAGGATTAAATAAGATAAAGGAAAATGTTAATAAGTGAAATAGTACAAGAGATGTCTCCCATTGTAATTAAACCAACCTACAATAAATGTATTCTCCTTCAGATGAAGACTTTTTATGTTCCTGTTAGTGGTTAGTAAATTTCCATCACCAAAGGATTAAATAAGATAAAGGAAAATGTTAATCAGTAAAATAGTACAAGAGTTGTCTCCCATTGGAATTAAACTAACCTACAATAAATGTATTCTCCTTCAGATGAAGACTGTTTATGTACCTGTTAGTGGTAAGTAAATTTCCATCACCAAAGGATTAAATAAGATAAAGGAAAATGTTAATCAGTAAAATAGTACAAGAGTTGTCTCCCATTGGAATTGAACCAACCTACAATAAATGTATTCTCCTTCAGATGAAGACTTTTTATATACCTATTAGTGGTTAGTTAAAAGTCATATTTCCATCACCAAAGGATTAAATAAGATAAAGGAAAATGTTAATCAGTAAAATAGTACAAGAGTTGTCTCCCATTGGAATTAAACTAACCTACAATAAATGTATTCTCCTTCAGATGAAGACTGTTTATGTACCTGTTAGTGGTTAGTAAATTTCCATCACCAAAGTATTTAAATAAGATAAAGGAAAATGTTAATAAGTAAAATAGTACAAGAGTTGTCTCCCATTGGAATTGAACCAACCTACAATAAATGTATTCTCCTTCAGATGAAGACTTTTTATGTACCTGTTAGTGGTTAGTAAATTTCCATCACCAAAGGATTAAATAAGATAAAGGAAAATGTTAATCAGTAAAATAGTACACGAGTTGTCTCCCATTGTAATTAAACCAACCTACAATAAATGTATTCTCCTTCAGATGAAGACTTTAAATGTACATGTTAGTGGTTAGTTATGAGTTCATATTTCCATCACCAAAGGATTAAATAAGATAAGAAAAATTTTAACAAGTAAAATAGTACAAGAATTGTCTCCCATGTACTTGTTATTAAAAAATAATAGTTCCATCTGAAACCAAAAATGATTTCAACAAAAAACTAGTAATTGTAATTCAGATTTAAAATCTAGTTACACTCTATTTGCTGATCATTATATGCTTACACTTACCTGAATTTTAAATTGTGAACACTCCTCTTTTTAAAGTAAATTGTTTTTTTTTCCGTTTTTTAAGTTATTATAACCAACCTTATTTTTCTAAGTAAAAGCTAAGTTTTAAAATAATTGTCTCGGATTCCTCTGTCTACTTTGGATATATCTTTTTCCATCTATTTCAAAATCAGTTAAAAAAAAACATTCAGATGAGAACATAAGGAGCATTTTGTTACACATATATACTTATTAATCTGCACATTTACTGAAATGACATAGACATCATATGTTCTTGAAATCAGTCATAACTAAGTTCTCCTTTCTATCTTTATCAACAACTGACTGTTCTGTAATAAAGAGAGAATTTCATAATGATATTTTTTTCTTAAATGACACAATTTCTCATGAACTGAATCTTCAAAACACTTATTGTCAACAAAAAAATACTTACATTTGCCCTTTGCTTGTCATATGTGTGATCTGTTTCATTTTCAGTTTGCTTGCCTACAAAACAAATATCAGGTTACTTTCTATGTACTTACTCAATGTGTCTTACCAAATGGAGGACATCAGCGTTAATAATTCTGATAACCAATAGTTTTTACACTAATTGATTTTAAAAATGTCTACATAGTTTATTTCTGTAAAGCGTGTTACACACACTTATTCTTTTTAATAAATAATAGTTAAACATGTATGATTAATAAGTTTTGATCAGTCATATAAATATAAATTTTTTGAGATTGAAAGCAAAAATGCATAATTTTGAACTCATAATTTAATATATGTGGAGTACTAACTTTTAATAGAAATAATATTCTTGCAGTGCATACAAATTTATTCAGAAATGGAAACATGTAAAAGAATGGATATAAAAGGTAGCATTTTACATCATTAATCCAATCATTCAGTTTAATTGAACTCTGGAGCTGGCATGTCAGTTAACTGCTAGTAGTCTGTTGTTATTTATGTATTATTGTCATTTTGATTATTTTCTTTGGTTACATCTTCTGACATCAGACTCAGACTTCTCTTGAACTGAATTTAACGTGCGTACTATTATGTGTTTACTTTTCTACATTGGCTGGAGGTATAGGGGGAGGGTTGAGATCTCACAAACATGTTTAACCCCGCCACATTTTTGCGCCTGTCCCAAGTCAGGAGCCTCTGGCCTTTGTTAGTCTTGTATTATTTTAATTTTACTTTCTTGTGTACAATTTGGAAATAAGTATGGCATTCATTATCACTAGACTAGTATATATTTGTTTTGGGGTCAGCTGAAGGACAACTCCAGGTGTGGGAATTTCTCGCTACATTGAAGACCTGTGACCTTTTGCTGTTGTTTTCTTATTTGGTCGGGTTGTTGTCTCTTTGACAAATTCCCCATTTCCATTGTCAATTTTATATAAGTTATTTAATGTTTTTAACTGCACATATGGTAATTTTCCAGTATAAATATGCAAATTGTTGGAAAAATTATCAATTCTTAAAATGTAAAACTTATAATGTAAGTTGGTACAATGAAAGTTAAGCAATCACAAAATCTTATCAACATCAAATAGAATTAATTCTTGTGTGTTTCTTGTTTGTTTAAATCAGCCAAATTTTGCTCCCATCAATTTCATGTGTATCTGACCTGAACTTCTATTCAACGGAAATTTTTCACGTGAATAAATCCACAGGAAATAAATTTAATAACTTTTGGTTGATGCAAACTCAAGTTACAGAAACAAAACCAAATTGGGAAAGAAAGTACAGATATACTTACGGCAAGGGTAAAACTTAATGCACCCTCCACTACAGAGGGGGCATACACAATTATTAATGGTGTCAAGTTAAAAAAAAAAAAAATCCAATACTTAAACTTATGTTTAAAACTAATACCTGTTATTTTTTGTTTTATATTTTTGTTTGATAATTTTAAACTGACTTGAAATTTATTGATTTTGACATGAAATTAACATACAAATTTTCACCTTAAACCAAGTGAAAAATTCAAGATGAATTTCTTATGGTTGAGTTTAATTTTTGTACCATATAATACAAATTCAATAGAATTTTCACATACATTTTGTATCATTTCAGAAATTTCATGGGACAGATCATAACATAATTATTTTAGTTAATCTTTTTGTTATAATATGAATAACCTCCCTTCAAGGATTAAATGCAACTACACAAAATTATTGTTTTTGAAATATAATTCTATAGTATATTCATCTGTAGTAGAGTTAAGGTAGGATTTGTATATATTATTTCAAGTACTATACCTAGTATGTTGGATTTGGCAATTAGTGCTTATTGATAAATTAATAATATTTCTATAGTGTCAGTAAATTGAACTACTTTCACACCTTTTGTGTCATCTTTAACTTTTGAAATCATATACTGTTGGAAATAACTCAATCTCAAGAAAATAAGAACTATTTACTCTAACTGAAAGGAAAAATGTATACTTGATATCTTAAAATTCTGAGTTATCTCCCTTCAATGCTGTGCATGACACTTTTTCTTAAAGTAAAAGTATTATTAGAGAAAGAACTTATTAAAAAAAGTCCTTATGATGAAATACCATGCTTTGTATCAACTATCACATCAGTATCACATTCATATTCTCATTTTTAAGTAAGAATTTTTCTATATTTTAGTTTAACCTTTAACATAGGCTGCCTCTGGAGAAATTTCCATTTGAAAACCCTCTATTATTCCCTTTGCAGGTGCAACATGTATGCATTTTTCTTCCAAATCTAAAATAAAAATATTATTTGATATTTCACATTGACAGTTATAAATGGTTTCAAATTTGAAAATAACCTTGAAAATATTCAGAACAAGAACAAGAAAAATAAGACAACTTGTGACCGAACGCCGCTATGGATTAAACTCGTGCTGCGCACTCGTTTAATCCAGGCGTCGTCCGGTCACGTGTTGTCTTATTTTTTATATTCAAATACGGCGATTAGTTATACTATAATTAATTTTATTTTGCACCAGAAATTAAGCTGACATAAACTTTGATACATAATGCAAAATTAAATGGCAGAGACTGCATGATCTTTTTAACCCAGTATTTTGTTTTGATATGTGTTTACATTATCTTATATTCATGTTTATTTATTAGATAAATCATAAAATTCCTCATTTTTGGTAATATCTGCAAACTATACACATATATGTCTCACCTGTAGGCATAATATTTAGACTGTTCAACATTGCCAGACCATGAACTAGTGATCTGGTCCTCAAAATAGTTGTCAACTGATAAATACTGATAGTAATACAACTTTAAAGTATATATCACAAGTACTTCATACAAAAAAAAAGTTTAAGACAAACTTAGCCTTCTAAATTGTTAACAAATTGAAAGGCATTGGACAAAACCTTAAAATACTTTTCAAAATAATATGTACTGATAGTAATACATCATCATACAAAATATATTTGAGGTATCACAAGCAGTTTTTATCAAACTTACGTAAGCAGAAAAGGTAACAATTGCAAAAACACTACCGCCAAAAAGCAATAACTATGTCTCACTTTTTGTGACAAAGGGGACAAAAAATTATCACAATAGTATAATCTGAAAAATGTTTTACTATGATTATTTGGAAGCAGGGAATGCCATTCAACTTATTGTCAACCAAGAATTTGACGATAGACTTATCCCAAAAAATACATGTCAGTTTGACTTTCATACTATATTCTTAATTGTCTGTGCACTGCATAATGTTGAATAAACCGAAGAAATGAGAGGTTCGTGTAGAATTTATGTTAATGTATCTTTTTTTCAATTTTATAATTGTACCCTTTTCAATGTTTCCTGTAAGATTGTCAGGTATGCTTAGCAGGAGTCTTTCTTGGGCAACATTACAGGAACAACAATACATCCATCTGTGTATTCCTTCAATAATAAGAACTCTCCTCTGTATAACAACATACTGATCCTGAAATATAGAAGATAAAAATGTAATAGCAAATGTGGTTTTTTTTTAGGGGAGATATCATCAGTATACAGTAGGTTACCAAAAAAAAAACAAAAAATCAATTGTTTTTTTATATATTGTCTTGCTGATAAATGTTGCTTTTTGAATTGCAATTAATCTTCAAAATTTTCAGGAAAATAGATCAAACCAACAAAATTTGTATACAATCATGACAATTGTACTAAAAGGTAATACTGTGGATTCATTATTATTCATAGGATTCCAATTTTTGTTTTTGTTTCATGTGAACAGGTGAACCAAGAATTTAAATATTAAAGGAAATAGCAATTTCCTAACAGGTTGTATGCAGACTTAGTCAATACCATAAATTGAAATTGTTGTAGTGGTTAGTTAAAAGTCATATTTCCATCACCAGAGGATTTATTAACAGCAGGTAAATGTTAACAAAGAAAGTAGTTGAAGAGTTGTCACTACTTTAATTCTGAAACTGAAAACTATATCAGTAATGTTAGTAATATTTAATGATAAGCTACAATTTTCTTTACCTTTAACATCTTCTTACACATGTTGTAGTCTTGCATTAAAAATGCTTTATACTGGTTGTCAACAGGAACAATAGCATGCATTGACTTTAACAGACTGGTATAAATTTCTTCACCACCAAAGGGTAGATTTTCCTGAAAAAAAAGAAAAAAATATAAATACTATTCTTTCAATGCTATTATTCATTTTACAATGATATATAAAGAAAACTTAAAATGCAGCTTGAAAATAAAAATCAGTCAATTGTGTTGTATATTTGGGATGTAGGTTACCACAGTTTTTACTATAAATAACTATCATATAAGGGAGAGGTTGAGTTAGCATGAAACCATTTACTAAGTAAGAAATATGATAAATTGTTTGTTGTATCTATGGTGTAACATTTAATTTGGCATATTTTAAAGGATTTTCCCTATCATAGAATTGACATTAGAATTAGGAGTTTTTAGTAATCACTTTTTTATAAAGGAAGTATCACTGTTATTTTCAGTCAACTAAGATTATTTGAAAATCCAACAAATATTTATACTACTTTAAGTGTCACAGTAGTAATGCAGATTTTAATAATACATCTTGGGATTCTATGACAACAATCTAACTGCGCAATTTAGAACCAATTTGTATGTTTGTTGTAGTTCATCCTTTAAAGGTTCTGATCCAGTAAAGGCTGATTTTAGCCTACAAAGTTCATCTGATGAAAATATTGGACACTTTCAGTAGATGCAATTACTTTACTGTGGATTCATTTATTTTTTTGTGGGCACCAGTTGTTGTTTTGCATGTGTTCAGGGACCTCAATTTACTGGTTTTGCTTAAGCATTAATACAAGCCTTAGAAAATTTGTCAATTGTTAAACACTTAATTTCATAGTTCAACTATAACCATGAAATCTAAGAAAAATTGGTGTCCAATGAATAATAATGAATCCATAGTATGTGAAAGATTTGAAATTATTTATTCATTTGAAAGCGCTCAATTTCAATCTTATAAATGAAAAATCTATCAAATATGCCATAATATGTAACTTTTCTTTTTTTTACAAAAATAAAAGTAGAAGCATTGGTGTTCATTATCAACCTTTTATACATTATGTGTCATCATCAATTACAAATAGGACTTTCAATTAAATCTAATGAATGAACACAAATTAACCAAAATGCAAACATTTTGAAGATTTCATTAATTTAGCATGACTTAAAAGCTTAAAGTTTACATTTGAACAATTTTGAAAAACTGTTATATTTTGGGCCTAAATAGCTTATTAATGCACCAACTCCTTAAAAATATAATTTTGGTCATATTATGGCCTTTCTCTTCAAGGATTTCAATGCTGACATATAATTTTACTGAGGGAATAACATTTTTTATCCAAACAAATTTTTATGGGTTATACAATTAATAAACATACAGTTTTCTCATAAATTTCTGAAGTACATTCTTCCGGTATAACATGCTGAGAGTCTTTTGGCTGCTTATAACTACACGAACTTGCTTGCTCTGATTTTCTGGATGAAATTGAAAGTAAAGCATGGATTTAAAAGGAATGATAAGGTCAGACTTCTGTTGTGTAAAATAGCAACTGTAAATAAATATTAATAAGACAAAAGTTCTTAAAGTCTCTAAAGGAAAACAATCCAAAAAATATATTTTTTTTTATACAGAATACAGAATTAGAACTTGCAACTGAGTAAAAATACCTTGGTATATTTTTTGCTAGAAAGGGTTTATTTCTTAAGCCATAAAAATACATCTGTGAAGAAGATACAAAAGCAATACATGGTATATTTCAAAATTGTTTTTCATACCTGTGAAACGCCAAACATCTGGTTAAATGGGTAATTTTAAATATTGTGTTGAAACTGACAGACACGTTTTTGCAGAGTTGCCTAAATGAAATTAATACTACTCCATAGTGCTTATGTTTAAAACCATCAATATTAAATTGGAAAGCTCTTATATGATTTTTATAATATATCAGTAATCAATTTTATTATGTAAATCTAGATGTTGAAGTTTGCAATTGCCTATCCAAACAGGAAGATGGAATAAACTATAGAAAAAATGCTTCAATGAGTACAGCCTGATACAACCACACAGGTTAGAACCTGAACAGTTGGGACAAATTTGAACACAATATTTAAGCTTGATACTGTCTGAATTTTGATTGTTATCAAATTTTTGGCATAGTATAGGTTTCTGAAACAAAATAAAAAATGTCAAGATCTTACAAACCTATTGTGCAATACTTTTCTTCTTGAACACCCTTAAAAATAGAAGTACCCTACACTTTTTGAATCCCCCCTAGGAGCAATAACCACCACACTCGATCCATGTCTTTCCTTTGTCGTATTGAAACTTGTAGAAATATTTCAGAGAGATCAAAACACTTAAACACAAGTCATTATCTGGAAACTACTGGTAGATATATGCTTGATTTGGCCCTTTATTGGCCTTCATACAACAAACAAAAATAATGAGGTTGATAAGGAATAATTTCAAACCAAAACAGCCTTAATAGAACAACAATAGTAGGGGGGGTGTTGATAATGGATCTGACATTTCCAACCATAACAGCCTTAGTAGAACAAACAACAATAGTAAGGCTGATAATGGATAATTTCAAACCATAACAGTCTTGATAGAACAAACAACAGTAGCAATGGTGATAATGGATCATTTCAAAACATAACAGCCTTGATAGAACAAACAACTATAGTAAGGCTGATAATGGATAAATTCAAACCATATCAGCCTTAATAGAACAAACAACAATATTGAGGCTGATAATGGATAAATTCAAACAATAACAGCCTTGATAGAACAAACAACTATAGTAAGGCTGATAATGGATCATTTCAAACCATAACAGTCTTGATAGAACAAACAACAGTAGCAATGGTGATAATGGATCATTTCAAACCATAACAGCCTTGATAGAACAAACAACTTTAGTAAGGCTGATAATGGATAAATTAAAACCATATCAGCCTTAATAGAACAAACAACAATATTGAGGCTGATAATGGATAAATTGAAACCATAACAGCCTTGATAGAACAAACAATAGTAGTAAGGCTGATAATGGATAAATTGAAACCATAACAGCCTTGATAGAACAAACAACTATAGTAAGGCTGATAATGGATAATTTCAATCCATTAGAGCCTTGATAGAACAAACAACAGTAGCAATGGTGATAATGGATCATTTCAAACCATAATAGCCTTGATAGAACAAACAACTTTAGTAAGGCTGATAATGGATAAATTAAAACCATATCAGCCTTAATAGAACAAACAACAATATTGAGGCTGATAATGGATAAATTCAAACCATAACAGCCTTGATAGAACAAACAACTATAGTAAGGCTGATAATGGATCATTTCAAACCATATCAGCCTTAATAGAACAAACAACAATATTGAGGCTGATAATGGATAAATTCAAACCATAACAGCCTTGATAAAACAAACAACAGTAGTAAGGCTGATAATATAATGGATAAATTCAAACAATAACAGCCTTGATAGAACAAACAACAGCAGTAAGGCTGATAATGGATAAATTCAAACCATAACAACCTTGATAAAACAAACAACTATAGTAAGGCTGATAATGGATAAATTCAAACCATAACAGCCTTGATAGAACCAACAACAGTAGTAAGGCTGATAATGGATAAATTCAAACCATAACAGCCTTGATAGAACTAACAACTATAGTAAGGCTGATAATGGATAAATTCAAACCATATCAGCCTTAATAGAACAAACAACAATATTGAGGCTGATAATGGATAAATTGAAACCATAACAGCCTTGATAAAACAAACAACTTTAGTAAGGCTGATAATGGATAAATTCAAACCATATTAGACTTGATAGAACAAACAACAGTAGTAAGGCTGATAATGGATAAATTCAAACCATAACAGCCTTGATAGAACTAACAACTATAGTAAGGCTGATAATGGATAAATTCAAACCATATCAGCCTTAATAGAACAAACAACAATATTGAGGCTGATAATGGATAAATTGAAACCATAACAGCCTTGATAAAACAAACAACTATAGTAAGGCTGATAATGGATAAATTCAAACCATATCAGCCTTAATAGAACAAACAACAATATTGAGGCTGATAATGGATAAATTCAAACCATAACAGCCTTGATAGAACAAACAACTATAGTAAGGCTGATAATGGATAAATTCAAACCATATCAGACTTGATAGAACAAACAACAGTAGTAAGGCTGATAATGGATAAATTCAAACCATATCAGACTTGATAGAACAAACAACAGTAGTAAGGCTGATAATGGATAAATTGAAACCATAACAGCCTTGATAGAACAAACAACTATAGTAAGGCTGATAATGGATAAATTCAAACCATATCAGACTTGATAGAACAAACAACAGTAGTAAGGCTGATAATGGATAAATTCAAACCATAACAGCCTTGATAGAACAAACAACTATAGTAAGGCTGATAATGGATAAATTGAAACCATATCAGCCTTGATAAAACAAACAATAGTAGTAAGGCTGATAATGGATAAATTCAAACAATAACAGCCTTGATAGAACAAACAACAGCAGTAAGGCTGATAATGGATAAATTCAAACAATAACAGCCTTGATAGAACAAACAACAGCAGTAAGGCTGATAATGGATACATTCAAAACATAACAACCTTGATAAAACAAACAACAGTAGTAAGGCTGATAATGGATAAATTCAAACCATAACAGCCTTGATAGAACAAACAACTATAGTAAGGCTGATAATGGATAATTTCAAACCATAACAACCTTAATAGAACAAACAAAAGGCTGATAATGGATCATTTCAAACCATAACAGCCTTAATAGAACAAACAACAGTAGCAAGGGTGATAATGGATCATTTCAAACCATAACAGCCTTGATAAAGCAAACAACTATAGTAAGGCTGATAATGGATAATTTCAATCCATTAGAGCCTTGATAGAACAAACAACAGTAGTAAGGCTGATAATGGATAAATTCAAACCATAACAGCCTTGATAGAACAAACAACTATAGTAAGGCTGATAATAGATAATTGCAAACCATAACAGCCTTGATAGAACAAACAACAGTAGTAAGGCTGATAATGAATAATTTCAAACCATAACAGCCTTGATAGAACAAACAACTATACTAAGGCTGATAATGGTTAATTTCAATCCATAACAGCCTTGATAGAACAAACAACTATAGTAAGGCTGATAATATAATGGATCATTTCAAACCATACAGCCTTAATAGAACAAACAACAATAGTGGGGTTAATAATGGATAAATTCAAACCATAACAGACTTGATCATTTAATAAAACAAACAGAGGTTCTGTGTGGTTTTTTTTAATCATTGAAATTTCCTTTGGAACATGTCCAACTGGGGTGCTCAGAAAAAGACACCAAATCTACTTTAAATAGTTTTTTGGCATTTTATATAAATAATTTACAAAAACCTTTCACGTTTCAATCTTCTTTTTCCTTTTGATTTGTCAGCTACAACCTCTTTTTCCAATCCACCATTGAGCACACATTTCACCTTTCTAATATCTGTACAAAAGTAAAAAAAACCTTCAGTTCAGTTTGTGTCGAAAACTGTTTTTAACATTCAAATGGGCTAAAATGTTGCCAACCTGTTTTTAACATTCAAATGGGCTTAAGGGTTGCCAACTCTACACTTGACAAAATAATGATATTTGTTCAAGCAAATGCATATAATTTTGTAATACACTGTACTAAGATTAATAAAATTAGTTTTGGGTGATTCTGTGCTTCCAAAAAGAGAAAAATAACAAAGATTGGTATTTCGCTCATTGATTTCATATTCTTTTCACTTTTTCTACTGCAGCTAGAACATGTAGAACCCTTCAAGTTGTCTTAGCTACCAAATATATTTACAAAGAGATATTTCATGCTCTGTAGATTTCATGTCACAATATCATGTTTTTTTAATTACAATTTAGGGTTTGTTAAGGAATCCACCTTTATATCTTTGTGATATCATATTCATAAACGATAACTGTTTAGTGTCTTTAAATATCAGCTGTATTTGTATGAAGCTAGGAAACAGGTGTAATGCAAGCTATTATTCCTGTTTCGAGCAAGTAAAAAAATACAGCTAATATTAAAAGACACTAAACAGTTATCGTCTTTATCCTGCAATTAATTCTGTATATTGGTTGTGTTTTGAAAGAAGAAAAAAAATCACATTTTTTGCATTTATTTTTGATTTGATTGAAGCTTGCGAAGTAATATTAAAATCACATATTCATTTGGAGACGATTTTGCCAAACAAAAAAAAAAGATTATATAATGGTCAACAATAATACATTGCTCAAGGTGAATAATTATCTATTTTGACATAACAATTAAATTCAACAGTAAAAACAAATATCAAAACATGGTTCAATTTGAAACAAAAATGTATGAGTTGTCCTACAATGTACTACCCTTCAGACTTGACATTCACCAAACATTCATGCTAAAATTACCATGGTAATTTGGTTACACAATCATACACATTCAAGTTTTGAAATCGGCAATTGTCATCGTAGAAACCACTGCTGTTCATGTATGTATGTTATCAGAAAATTGGTGTAATTCTTGAAGCGTTAAAGAATTGTTTGAAAACAAACAGAACCTATCAAAGTAATTATTAATTCCCATAAGGTCAAACAATACATCATTGGAATGTGACTGCAATACACATTCTGAGATGGTTCAACAACAAACTAGTTTATAAGGCTCCCTTACAATAGACCAGCGTCAGCAACACTCTGAAACCCATTGTGGAGGGGTGAGTGTCATATGCTGCCCAGATGTCTGAGTGCAGAATGCAGTCATCTACTACAGATTCAATGATTCATCTAACATCAACACATTGTTCTAGTTAGCCAACTGCCCAGCTGATCAACCTGGCCCTAAAAGCAGCTGTTGTGGAATATCGACTGTAAAGAAACATCAAAATAGTAATCAAACCAAACCAAACCAACTCACAAAACTAAAAGATGGCAGCCTACAAAAAATGGCATCCTCACCTGATAACCTTATTTAATTTCAAACTCACCTGCCATTGTATTGCATAAAATGCAAAGAGATGTCAATCGTGTAAATGGTACATGTAACAGTATCGTCCATATCGATTTAAATCAAATAAATTCTTCTCGCAGGCCTCCAGATTTGTTGAAAAATTAAGTGTTCTTCCCAAGAAGCTGATCTGAAATTAGGTGAATAAAATTCAGGATCATAAGCCCGTGCTAAGTATAGTCTATAGATATGTTTCAGACCATACATGTTATACACCTTGTCGCTAATCCCGCTTGAACTTTTGACGTACAGAACGATCGCTTTTCCATTGTAGTCAAATGTTTTGTTTTATGACGTCAAAATTTTTTCAGGAACCTGTGTGATATCAAGTAATAAATAAATTTGGTGTTTTAACTGTCTTCTGATTGGTTAAAACTATTAGTTTTACTTTCAATGTTGCCAATTTTTATGACGACACGCCCACTCTGATGTTGTGTATTCATCACCAACATGTGTGTACGTTGTTATTGTTAATATAAAAAAAAATAAAGTTCAAAAGTCTTATTTTTGATAGAAATTTATTTATAATGAAAGGCAATAATTTATTTTGATTTTATTCAACCATAAAACTAATTATTGACTCTTCACATTTTACATAATCCGCTTTGTGGAAGAAGTCAAAAATTAGTTTTATGGTTCAATAAATTCAAAATATATAATAGCCATTTATTAAAATGTTAGATGGCGTTCAAATAGCGATAAGGTCTATTGGATCATATGGGTTAAATTTAATAAACATTTATCACATTCTTTATTTCAAGTTTTATTTAAAATATCATACAAATGTCCTGTACCAAGTCAGGAATATGGCCATTGTTATATTATAAAATTGAAAATGGAAATGGGGAATGTATCAGTTCATTTCTGTGTGTGTTACATTTCCTCTTATTATTCAGTGTGGGTTCACATTAATGTAAGACTTGTCACAGTACTTGTCTATCACAAATTCATTAGTTTGGTTTTGATGTTATGTTTGTTGGTGTTGTTCTCGTGGGATTTCGTCTGGTGTTTGATCCGTTACTGTGTGTGGGGTGGGTCTTTTCACCATCGAACACCTCAAAAACCACCAACCACTAAGAAAAACTTTGATATTATACAATAAAATGATCAAATAAATTAAATAACATATAATTTAATCAATTTTTCGATTTTTATGTGCATCATTTTTATGTTGAAATTGAAAATCAATATAAAGAAAATGTCTCCGGAATTCATCAATTTCAGGATAACATAAGTGTGTGTTATAAAATTCAAATATATTCATGATTAGTAATGATAAGTTCAAGTATCCTCGATCTCTGTTCATTGGATATATTTTGGCGGTGTGCAGTGGTGTTCGGTGGTGAAAAGACCTACCGCTGTGTGTGTTGCATTGTCATGTTGTGTTGTTGTTCTCCTCTTGTATTTATTGTGGTTCCCTCAATTTTTTTTTGGTCCATGGATTTATGAGTTTTGAACAGCGGTATACTACTGTTGTCTTTATTTACAAATTGTAATTATTACGAGATGGACCAAATGAACAAAGGAACAATTGAAATTAAATATTTGATGAAATGTACATGTATACATGTATCGGAATCCTATTTCATGTACATGTATTTAGGTACTCTTCTTCTTCTTCTTTTGTTACAGAAAACCATCAACGTACTGATGTTTACTTTCCGGGCGCATGCCTGGTTAATGTTTTCAAAATGACAATTGCCAAAGGTGACACAAGTGTAGCACAACCATTTCCTGCATTGTAGTCCTGGAAATTAGGGGACAATATTTTCAACCTGTCTCGTCTAAATTTGTTAATTTATAGTACAGTGGTCAGTTTATTCATTTTCTGTATTTAAAAAATTACACAATAATATATTACTTAATCTAAAAACCCAATCACTACAAGCATGGTCGTTGTCTCATCCTGTAAAAGTGTTTTCAATGTTCAAGTGTGGCCCGTTCAAGTGTCAGTATGAAGGCAGTCTGCTTCCCAAAAATATTAAATAGTCATGATCACACATGCGTTTGACTGAAAACTTATTCGAAATAATTTCTCCCTCAATTTTTTTATTTCGATTTACAGAATAATGTCATTTTTTTTTATTTGAAAGTAAAAAAATAACACTAAATTAATTTTAAATAGTATTTGAGTTTAAGTAATATAAAAATAAAATAATTTCCCAACCATTCTGTTGGTTTTGTATTGAAATAAACGAAGGCTGATCGCTAAGGTTGATCGCCATATACACCTTGCTCTAATACCTGATTTTGAAACACAGTCGATGATGCATTCGGTATACGCATGCGCTAAAGGTTGACACGCCATAAATCGTTCTAATTGTCAATTAATGTCGTAAAACGAAAGGTACTATAATATTCGATACATTTCCGATTTCATTGCATGCGTATTTGGTTCGTGCATTTTCACGTTAAAACATCCTTTTCTCTATAAGCCAAAAGGGGGGGGGGGGGTAATTTTAAGGCACTAGACTCTAACCCTAATATTGAATAAGAAAAAGAAAAAAAAATCAGACAAGAAATTTTTATTACAATCAGAGACATATAATACAATGTATTATATGTCTCTGTTACAATTAAAGGGCCCATTTTATCAGGTTTTAGTACAACTTGTCTTCTGTTCAAATTTTCACACTTTAAGCATATTTATAAGTGAATCATTAAATAACGGCCTAAACTGTATAAAAAATATTACTGAAACCAGAGACATATATACACAGAGATTGGCAACTGTAACAGTGGTCAACGAAATCTAATCCACGACACGCATCTCACGAGACTTTAACGAGATCGCCATATTGATTCTAACACGACAAGTACACCACCACGCTTCGAATTTTATTACACATCAAGCATTTCAAAACAGCATAATGTAAGTATATATTTCAATTTCTACTATGAATTACCTTGTTTTATTCAGTTTGTAGTAGTTATTATTTAAAATATTGAGACGATTAACGTTTTATTGCAGTATTTAATAATGGTAAAAACTGGGCAGAGATGCACGTTATGAAAATTTTTAGCACGGTCGTAATTTTCATCAAAACATTTTCATTTGAAGAGGAATAAAACAAATTGTGTGATGAATTACTTTCCCCAGACATATTGAATTTGCATGTAGAGGTTGTTTTTATCATATTTTCACCCACTTTGATGCAATTTACAATTAAAAATCAGAATTATAGCTGACGGCCATGTTTATTTTCTTTAATATCAAGACAGACCCCTGTCCATGACTACAGTTTAAAACTTTTCCATCTTCAGAGAATAATTGTTCCCAGCACATTATTTTTTTTCCTATGACATACTGAATTTGCATATGGAGGTTGTTTTTATCATATTTTCACCCACTTTGATGTAATTTACAATTAGAAATCAGTATTATAGCTGACTGCCATGTTAACATGATGAGGGTGCCGCTTAACAAATGATTTTCTGATTTATAATTCTATGAATTATTAGGCCGATAAGTACAAAATTAATACAAGATTTTGTGTAATACTCCAAAACTTGCCCCTTAGTACCGGAAAATTTCGAGGTCGATTGTCCTCTGTAGCCCCATTCTCAAAATATTGAACTTTTTTTCAATATTTTTCCAGACACGTTTTTAGATTATTATAGTGTGGCATGATATTTACTGAAATTTGTTGTCAAAAAGATGTATTTTAAAGAATATTGACCATAAGAAATAAAGTCTAGGGTACGGCAACTTGCTCGTGTTGACAAATTTACTGTATGGCAACTTGTTTTCAACTGTATGGCAACTTGCTAATTTTAGAATAGTTATTTACCGTCTTTTCAAAGAAAATAAAGTATTAACTTCAAATATCTAAGGTGGGGGGAGAGGGGGTACCCTTTATGTTAAACTGTTTTTGTCCTTTTCAAGGTTTTAATTTGTTTAAAATGTTTATTTTACTGATAATTTAAAAAAAACTGTTAACTGTTTTCGACCCACTGTCTGTAATCTGTTTTGTTAAAATTTGCAATCTTGTTAACTGTTTATTTGAAATTGAGATTCCTGTTATCTGTTACTTAATTTAAAGTGTTCACTGTTTTTGACATTATTTTCTCTGTTAACTGATATTAACTGTTATTTACAAGAATCACATCAAAATTTTCTGTCCATCTCTTTTTTTTACGTTGCTTCCGCAAAGGAGTGACATATTCAGCATATATGTTACTGTACATGTCTTTAAAAATCTTTGAGTATAGTAAGTCCTTAATAAAATTGAGAATGGAAATGAGGAAAATGTCAAAGAAACACAAGCCCGACCAAATAGAAGAAACAACCCAACGCAACGATAAAATTGTGCACTAGGGTGGGTGTCAATTCACAGATAGGGAAACAAATTTAAACACCCTCTTTCCCTTCCTTCCTAATAAATAAGGCTTACTATTTTAGTTATGCATGTGTATATTTATGGAAAGAGAATCGTCCATAGATTTGATTTTCAGTAGTAATAATGGTGAAATATAATCTTTTTTTTTGTGTGTAACAATGGCAACAATCAGCATTTATTTGATACCAAATATTGCAAAAACACGTCACAAAGATCTAAAAAAATTAGATAATTAATCAATAAGAGTGATACATTTCCTGAAACCATAGACATATATCTATCAAAAGGTAAAACAAATTAAATGCATTTCTGCTGTTTTTTTCCATAAAATTAAATTGAAAAGATCGAGCGTCAAATCTTTGTTGAAAAACAATACAAAATTTCTAAATCTATGGCGGTACGGATAGGAACGTATGGACTTTCAACTGAAAAATGGCTTATAAAACATGCTAAAAACAATCTAAATGTTCGTATAAACCCACTAGGAAGGCTTTATTATTATTCAACTAAAAATCAATTCAATTGTTCAAAAACTTTCATATTTTGAACATTCACCATGGCTATAATGCGAAACTAAACTTGTAACTGTGTAATGATATACCTGAAGCTGTCTCCTAAGTGAGCAATCATTTAACTACAAAAAGGGGGTAGAAGTTTAATGTTTGTTTCTTGAAACATATAATTGAACCAAAATTTAAAAAATGAAATAAATACAAGACTATATACAAATGTAGCAAAGGTTACGGACTCAAGTTGGGTCATGCAGGTGCAACAAATGCGGCAGTGTTAAACATATTTAGGGATATCTCATGCCCCTTTTTATACGTCTAACCAATGTAGTTATATATGCCTTCTATTTGTAATGTATCCAAAACGTTAAAAGGAAAGGCCACTTCTTATCCAGCTAAAACCCTGGTCAGTCCTATGATGAAAATAATTCAGATGTATATGAAATGTTTGATAAGTTATAGTGACCCAGAGTACCTGGACGGAATTGTAAAAAAAAGAGTACCTTTTCAATTTGCAATTCGTAAAATAACTGAACAGTGTGGCCTGGTAGAAGAGGCCGAAAATGAGGACTTGGTTCTCAAATTGATGTCAAATTTGCTAGTCTAAGACTTCAGAAATGTAAAGATGGACCAAGTTTTTTTTTTATATTAGCTCAGAGTTCTTAATTGGGACTTGGAGATGAAAGAGCGCTTCAATTTGTGACACCTTACATGTTACTTTCTGATATATACACTGGTTTTGATGATTAAGAAGAATAAATATCAGTAAACCTTCGTAATTCCTTTTAATAAAATCATGTAAGCAATGAGTCGTATGAATACCCTGACTGAGATCAGATGTAACCATAATTTATAAGAGCCCTCGCCATAAAAAAAAATGTTCGGACGAGAACGAGGCAGCAAGGAGAGTGGATGTGAAATTTGTGGAGCGCATTTTATCCTTTTTATTGTTTTAGCACGAACATTTTTAACATTTACACACTTCCTTTTAAGTACCAGTGTATATAATTACCAACGCATGAACATTTTACCTTTTATGACTGTAAATATTTTTTATCCCGATAATTTTATCATGGAACATGTGTGAGTGATCATTGTCGGCAGCCATTTTCAGCAGCCATCTTGGAATTTCCAGAAAACACTTAAGTTATCTCTTGAGATTAACATTTAATTACCTCAATTATAAGACCAAAGACTAATTAATGACTGAGCATAAACTATTGAAATATTTGAGCAAGCCATTTGAATTTCCTACGGGGAAAAGAAAACTGACGCCCGTGGTCATTTCAGATAGTAAAGGTTTATATTTACAAAGAGCAACAACATCTAACTTTGAGACCCAAATTAAGTGGTGGTGCGCAAAATCAAGAACTTCCGCACAAGGTCTAAGCTGGCTCACGCAAAATCTTGACCAGAAAATTCAACATTTACATAACATCTCTGCATACGTTTGGCTAGGGACATGTGATTTAACCCAATATAATAAAGGGGTGATTTCTCTTAAAACTGAATCTGATGAAGCAATCAACTCATTACTGAGCAATTTAAACAAAATTGTTGAACTTTTTCAAAGATATCCAGAGAGCAAAATAACCTTTATTGAAATTCCAGTTTATTCAATATACGAATGGAATAAAAGTAGAAATCATACTGACCCAAATCAATTTCTAGCTCAAGACGAAAAACTATTAGAACAAGTTCTTAGAGTAAATGATAAAATCAGAGAATTAAATACAACTTTAAATAGTAGAGCTCCAAACATAAATGCTGATTTAAAACGCTCAAACCTGAAAAGCTCCAAAAATCAACATAAAAGGATTCGAGACCAATATAATTGGACACTTCATAAAGACGGTGTACATCCTAAAAGAAACCTGTCTAGGGTCTGGTTACGAAAATTTAGCACTCAAATAAAAGCTGACTGCTGGTAGACATCTCAATCGTTCACAGGGCGACTGTGGGATTTCCACTACGACCCTGAAAAAGAACATTCAGTGAATTTCCTGACTTTTTCATTACATATATATATTGACAGGGCGACTGTGGGATTTACCACTACGTCCCTGTACAATAGATATATCGACCACACCAGGTATCACCATGTCACGCTCAATGACTCGACAGCTATCCAAAGCGCTATCTACAAGCAGCTTATTGCCTGCAAACTCTGTAACTCATAATAGACCATATCACTTGAACAAACAAAAAGCTCTAGACAAAAAGCATGACAACTGCCACAGAGAGCATATCAAGTATGAAATGAAGGCGGGAAAAAACTTTGTCATAATATATAGTACAGCAGCATATGAGCTAGCTAAAACATCAATTATGGAAATCTTAAATTCAAAGGAATTTAGTGAACCTTATACTATTCAAACACAAACTGGCATAGACAACTCAAACTCAATCATAGATCATTGCTACAAAGTTTTCAATAGAAAAAACAACGGCCATCCTGGAAATCAGTTAAAATTCACAATAAACTGCTATAACTCCACCAACACAATGACCGTAAATGGAAATCATGTAGATATATTTGTCAGTGACATATTAGAAATATTATGCAATATTCTCAAAGTAAATCTGAAAACATTGGATGTGATAAATCAAAATATCTCAACACAGTTGAACAACCAAAATATAAAAGAGAACACTGTTTCAAGAACTAGTACAACAGATCAATTAGCCATTAAAGATAATGACTTGCAAGAGCAACAATCAGATACAACAATGTCAAAATCTAGACAACTATTAGAATACAACGATAACAACACAAATTGTATAATAGATACAAATACAACATCAAATACGAACAGTAACAACTCGTGCATATGTCCCATCTGTGAATCCGATGTAACTGTTGAGGGTATAGCTTGTGACTCTTGTGACCAATGGTTTCACTTCAATTGCGCCAATATACTCCCATCAGCCGCTGACAATATATACAAAGAAATTGGATTTCATTGTGCTCAGTGTAATGATCAGTTATTGTTTGATAACATTGATATACATGAAACTACACCAAAGCATGTACATGAAGACAAAAACACATCAAGTTGTCCTACTCAAGAGCATGATAAAGATCTAGATTCACATGAAACCACACCAAAGCATGTAGACATTAATATGCCAAATATTCAGACAAAAGAGCAGAATAGCGAATTAGAAAATCTGAGACAGTCAAATATTAGGGTACCACAAAATCCTGACACAGAAATACTGATACAAAATATATCTTCTGAGCCAGACATAGTGCCTACAATATTACAAGACAACATTACAACTGGTATCACATTCAAACCAGCTAATACTATTACACCAAATACGAATGTACAAAATAGGAAGAACATAAGGAAAAACCAACCAAAAATAGAGGAAAGAAATATTTCCAACTCTCAAAGAGCCAGAATACTGAGTCTAGAAAACGAAATTGTACAACTAAAGAGAGTAATTGAGACTATACAAACTACATCAACTAATATACATGTAGAAGCTCCAAACACAAATCATGGAAGCAATTCGATAACTAACAACTGCCAAAACAACATACCAAATCAGCAATATAGTAGCTGTAATACTTGCCACCACCACTCGTGCAATGATAGACAACAATCTTCCAACCTTCAACAAGAGCTAATGGAACAACGTCTACGCTCTCTAGAAAATCACATAAGTCTCAGCACAGCTCTTAATCTTCATATCTCATTACAATCGAGAATAGTAAACCAACAGACAACTCAAATACCTTATGCGCAACCCCCACAATTTCAAGGACATTACGCCTATCCAAATCAAATGGGGTACAACACATATCATCCTAACAATTTCAATGGAGGACACATGTACCAACAAGGGATTCCACAATTTGGACATTCCATATACAACAACCCCTACTATTTTAATCAAGGAGGGATGCCACACTTTAGCACATTACCAAATCATAATGTCAATGTTTCAAGACATCATATAGGTCAACAAGTACCAACATATCATCAAGTGCCAACGTTTGGTCCACCAACATATCGCCCGCCAACATATCAACCGCCTATATACCAACATGACCAACAAACTAGGCCAAATCATGTAAACAACCAACAAAGGCAATCATCATCAATTGTTCAACCAACAACAATGAGACCAACCCCTCAAGTAAGCCAAAATATTCAGCCTATGAACAAAAATGCCTGTAGTTCAAGTATAAATAATACCTACCTCGACCAACAGGAAAAACAACAAACTACCATTCTAAATCATTCATCTAGTTCTGCAGATATTAATATAGAGCATCAGACTAAAAACAGTGAGGCTGAAAAAATAGATCACATTTCACACACCCAAATGGAAGTCCCGAACATTCAGGATGAAATAGCAAAAATCTCACAAATCCAAAGTCATCCTTTTCGGCAAAAAGGCCTCAAATACAAACCACCAGACAACACAACTCTACTCGAAGAAATGATGGAATCGGGGAAGAGACGATCGATATAGTTACATGTAACATTGAAGGCGTTAAATCTAACACGGCATTTCTGGTATCTTTGGCATTGGACAACAAAATTATATGTATTCAAGAACATTTTTTATGGGAATTCCAAAAACATTTTCTCTCCGACATACTACCAAATTTTGACAACTTCACACGCTGTCACGACTCAAACAATCCACTAGATGGATCAAAACTACCAAAAGGACAATCAGGGGTCTCAATTTTATGGCCAGATGCATGGAGCGGAAACGTTAAGAAATTAAAAGAGGGAAATGAAAGAATTGTGGCTATCACCTTATCCTCTAACTACAATATCTGCATAATCAATGCGTATCTTCCAACAAATGACAAAGACTCTGCATATGAGTATTCAGAATGTCTAGATATAATCTTTGATATAATACTAAAATATCAGGACCTTTATGAAATAATTCTCTGTGGGGATCTCAATGGAACTTTATTACAATCAAGATCAAATAAGCATGATAAATTACTGAAAAACTTTGTACAGGAAGTAGGCCTGCAAACAGCTGGAAATTATAACTCTAAAATGACTTTCTTTCATCATTCTGGGCAATCGTCATCTCAAATTGATTACATTTTAACAAGAAATTTATCAATCTTCAAAGAATACAAAATTTGGGACCGTTCAGCAACAAATAGCTCAGCGCATGTGCCAGTAGAAACAAACACCACTGTAAAAATTCCAAGTGCTGCTAATAGAAAACCATCTGAAGGAACCTCATACAAAAAACTTCTTTGGGATGAAATAAACACTGAAATATATAACTCAAATCTATCAGAGGGTCTCCTTAAAATAAAACCTGAGGATTCAACTTCAGACCAACTTCAAACAATCACAAAGGAATTACTGAAAGCAACAAAGGTAGCTGTTCCAGCAAAACCTATCAAATTACAAGGGCCAAAATGGAAAGCAACACCAACTGTGCGAAAACATCTGAAATCATGTAAACTGCTATATTCACAATGGAAAAATCAAGGTCGGCCACAAAATCATCCGTCACATACTGAATTAAAAACAGCAAAGAAACTTTTAAGAAACTCCCAAAGAATAGAGCAAGCTGTTGCTAGAAAACAACTCTACCAACAAATCATGGAAAAACCAACAACAAAACTTTTCTATAGACTGATTAATAGAAATCGAAATTCCAGAACTAGTACTACAACTTGTATAGAAATAGATGGTGAAAAGGAATACTGTCATTCAAACCAAAGAAAAGTATTTGCTAACTATTATGAAGACTTAAGTATGCCAAAAAACTCTGAATATGACAACTCCTATTTAGATCTCTGCCAAACACGTCAAAACCTGATCGAAAAATTTTATAAAGAAAATCCAGTTACATCTGACCCATACACAGAAATAGAAATTCAAAAATCAATAGAAACTTTAAATGTAGGGAAATCACCAGACGAATATGGGCTCACTGCCGAACATCTCAAGAATGCCAAATCAGTATTAACACCAGTATTAACAACTTTATTCAACAAAATAAAAGAGACCATCTCTATTCCAAGAGCCTTTAAAACAGGAATTCTCACTCCTGTTATAAAGAGTGGCAAAATCCCTTTAGATGTCAAGAGTTACAGAGGAATTACCGTTACTCCAATCATTGGAAAAGTTCATGAACTGTGTATTCTTAAGAAACTTCAATTACAACCGGGACCAGATCTACAATTTGGCTTCACCGAAGGATTATGTCCCCTTATGGCAAGCTTACTTATAACAGAAGCAAAATGTGAAAAACTTAAAAACAATACACCATTATTTATAACAACAGTTGATGTACAATCGGCGTTTGACGTAGTCAAACATATTATACTAATGGACAAACTACTAGACCAAAATATTCCTCCAGATCTATTACAACTTATTAAGGGACTGTACACAGATTTAGAATCAAAAGTAAAGTGGATGGGGGATATCAGTGATAGTTTTAATATAAAACAAGGGGTAAGACAAGGAGGCATCTTATCTACACATCTTTATAAATTGTATGTCCAAGATCTTCTTGAAGAACTCAAAAACAACTCTATTGGCTTTCAACTAGGAAATATTTATATTGGTGCACCTACTTGTGCAGATGACATTGCCTTATTGAGCTCGGATTCTTCGGAAATGCAATTAATGCTTGATATTATAGGCAGATATGCTGATCAGCATCAATATAACATCCATCCAACAAAAACTAAAATAGTACAGTGTAATACGAAAGAAAAAGACAATAGTTGGGTATTAAAAGGAAAAACTATAGAACCAACAGATGCCACAACACATTTAGGTCTTCAAAGAACAAACAAAAGAGAAAATGAAATTAACATCGATGACCGCATTAAACTAGCGAGAAGAACAAAATACTCCTTAATGAGCTCCGGTCTTCATGGAACAAACGGGGTTGACCCAATTACTGGATATAACATCTATAAAACATACATTCTACCGAGACTTCTATATGGTTTAGAAATACTACCACTTACCAAAGGGCAAATTGAAATACTAGAAAAATTTCATAAAAATACCTTGAGACATATTCAATCTCTCCCGCAAAGAACAGCTACATCAGCAATATATCTACTCTTAGGTGCAATACCAATTGAAGGAGAGCTTCACAAGCGGCAACTATCTATGCTCTACTCTTTATTATCGGCCAAAAACCAAACTATTCAAGATCTTGTTCAAAGACAATCATCAATTAATTTTGACAATCCAAAAAGTTTCTTCTTTTGTGTGATGGAAACCTTACAACTATATAATCTTCCAAATATATGGGAACTTCAATGCAGTCTGCCTACTAAATATAGTTGGAAAACATTAGTGAATCTCAAAATGTCAAACCACTGGAAAAATACTCTTCAAATTGATACAATTCAAAAGACATCACTCAAATATTTAGCTATAAATCAAATTAAAAATGGAAAGCCGCATATCTCCTACACCACATTGCAGCCTACAATTCTTGATGTTCGAAAAGGTATAATCAAAAGTAGGATGATGACACGAACGTACACCCTACAAGCTGATCGGCACAAATTCAGCAGATATGAAATTGCTCCAACTTGTCAAATGTGCAATCAAGAACCAGAAGACCTTACTCATATGCTTACTACCTGCTCAGCATTAAGTGAAACAAGAAAAGAAACTTTCAACCCTATTAAAAACCATGTAACGAAATTTATTGGAGAAAGAAAGTGGAAAGAGACATTCTTTGATAGACATCAAATTACAGTCCTTATAATTGACTGTACAAACTTCTCATATATATTTAGTGAAAGTAAGCTCAAAATAGAGGAACTAGAAATGCTCACGAGAGATATGTGTTATAAGATGCACAACTCGAGGCTAAAACTGATAAGTATAAGTGCGTAATGGCTGGTTGACAATTATCACTCAATCTTAAAAACTTTTTATTTAAAGTCTATTTTAGATTTTAAGCAAGTGTATATATTCTTGGAGTGTGTATATAGTTAGACTTTTAACCATATTACCCTCAAAAGAGGGGTGTTCCTACCAGAGGAAGCTTATACGAAGAAAAGAAGAAGTTAACTTTCTTTAATATCAAGACAGACCCCTGTCTATGGCTACAGTTTAAAACTTTTCCATCTTCAGAGAATAATTGTTCCTAGCTCATTATTTTTTTTCCTATGAAATACTGAATTTGCATATGGAGGTTGTTTTTATCATATTTTCACCCACTTTGATGTAATTTACAATTAAAAATCAGTGTTATAGCTGACGGCCATGTTAATTTTCTTTAATATCAAGACAGACCCCTGTCCATAGCTACAGTTTAAAACTTTTCCATCTTCAGAGAATAATTGTTCCTAGCTCATTATTTTTTTTCCTATGACATACTGAATTTGCATAAAGAGGTTGTTTTTATCATATTTTCACCCACTTTGATGCAATTTACAATTAAAAATCAGTATTATAGCTGACGGCCATGGTGTTTTGTTTCAATATCAGACCCCTGTCCGTATACACTTGATACTGTAAATTCAGTAATTATTGCGTGCATTTATTATTGATTTTCTCATTTTAAACTGAAATGCGATTTTAATTTTTACAACTTCTGTTAAGAATCCTGTTAAATTCATTCAAAATTTTTCAAAAAGTGAGTTTTAAACTCTTTCGCATTTTTCGCAATAATAAAAACCTTGCATTAATTTCTGAATTTACAGTAGACTTTTCCATCTTCAGAGAATTATTGTACCCAGCACATGCATTACTTTCCTATCATGACAAACTGGATTTGTGTATAGAGGTTTTTTTTTTCATTATTTCCACCACTTTGATGACATTTACAATTTTATATATTTTTACATTCAGTATCTGACAGCTTTCTCTTTTTTAACAGGGTACTGCTTGCTATAAAAGGACAAAGATGTTGATCAAATTTACCTGTCAGTGCAGCATACAAGAGATATAATATCATACATGGGCTGAATGTAGGACTCCCAAGTCTTTCTGATTGAAAATAAGACTTCCTGGCAAACAGGAACAACTAGTGATGACTTTTTCCAAAAGTGACGGCACAGTCATGTTGTGGACTGATTACTACTATCAATGTGATACTTAAAACTAACAATGGTTATGTAAGAGAGAAAAGTACATGTGCTTATCCTGACTGTAAAATGGATAAAAAAGCAAATAAATATCTTGTGTTCAACTTCATTAGTCTTATTTATGTTAACAAAATTTACATAGTTTTTACAAGAAACCATACATGTAGATGTATAACAATATGATGTAGTATGATTGCTAATGAGACAAGGATTTACATGTATGACTATCATTAGAAGGCCACTCTATTCACAAATTCCTTCCTCTTCATGGAAAGTAACATATGTTATTGTATACATAAAATGACAAAATGTGTAGGAAAAGAAGCAAGAAATGTTCACTCTACTTCTGTACACTAGTCGCTTACATTGGTCACCATCTATGTTTGTTTCAGTCCTTTAAAAAAATGTCAATGGTGCTTATTTATATTTATCTGTTGTGCTGTGTTGTTTCAGTTTTACATGTCCTCATTCTGTGATCACTATTTCACCTCTCCTGTTTTGAAAAAATGTTTATGCTAATATTTTCTGCAATAAGTTGAAAAGGCACAGATGCTATGACTAAACAGAAATGTGAGGTATATATGTGTCAATGAGACAACAACCCAACGACAACAATATTCTTTGCACATTTATGAATGTTTAAAAATTCTTGTGAAGGTCAAAAGCACATAACGTGTACTTATATTACATCCATGACCTGGTACATGTATGTACCTATTGATGCATTCCGTCCTAACTGACACAAGTTGTGGGAAGAGACCAAGCAACAAAAGATCAGATAAAACTTGTGCACAATTTTAAATCTTTCTAATTTCAAACTCAAGATTCACTGTGTATATATGTCTCTGGAAAGAGTAAAGATAAGAATGTTGAAATACTCCAGTGGTTTATGAAACAAAACATTAAAATTCTACAGTTGAGCAGGAACATATATATTAACGTAAGATATATACTGTTCCTAAAATTTGAGCAGAGCATTTTACTGTACTTATGAAACATATTGTTTTTAATCAAAGTCTGTGATATTAAGTCTTTAAAAAAATACAAATAATGACGGATTCATACTCAATATTTCATTGCAGCAAAAAATAGTGATTTCGACAACACTATAATGTACGTTCATTGAGGAAATTTACGCAAATGTTCCATAAATAATTTAGTTTAGGTCAATCGACAATTAAACATTATAATTAAATTAAAACAGATATAAATTCAGTTTCTCACAAGACAAAATTCGGCCACAAAATTCTACTGGCTACATATTTTTATATATATGACCAGAGACATATAATGTCTCTGATATGACAAAGTTGCCTCATTTCTTTTTTTGACATGTATTGCCGAGTGCTTCTGTTAAAATAAAGTTCTGGTCATGGTTAAAATAGTATGTCAGAATTTGTTAATCTTTAAAAAACAATTGCCAAGTAATAATCCATTTAGAATTCACCTCCGGTAATATTCAGGTGATCGGAGGGCAATAAATTGCGTAATCGCACACCTGTGAATCAACGGGAGAGATCCGTTTGCGCCAAAAATGCGTCCTTTTGCGCCACAACTTTTTTTCTCTAATGCTACGTTTGCGCCACTTGTTTTAAAAATTACATGGTATCATTTGCGCCAAAGATAAAATATACGATTGCGCCAATTTAAAGAAAAATGACTTCTATGTTCTTGTCTTTTGGCATATCCTGCTTTAAATCTTCAGCAAAGCAATCACCTACTTCATCTGGGTTCAGAAAAGCTAATAAAAAATATGGTGTAACTACTTGCTAACATCACTGCCAACTTTTTATACTCTTTTGCTAGTCCAAGATTTTGTATTTTCCGACCCCATGTCTGGCCAAGGTGAAAACTATATGCCTTGATGATAATTCATGGGAAAACTCATTAACGACAACGTGCATTCTCTCCTCAAAATCTATATGCATAGATGTAAAATTCAAAGAAAACATTTTTCAATAACAGTCTCCTGATTTGGAAGGCAAAATGCAATATATAAGTGTAATATAATGTCCATTCCTCGTTCCATGTATTGTATACAATTGCTGGAAATACTTCAGACAACACGTAAATGTTCAATCAGCAAAATCATCTTTTATATTTGTCACTGAACACTTTTTTATAATTAGCGTTTACCTATTTGTTTATATGCATACCTTTAGTTTAATGGTAATCCTATTATTTATACTCACCTTCCACCAACATCAGTAACAATTATTGAATGAATAAAAATTTATAAGATAAAAATGAGACTAAATATTTATTAATCTTAAATAAGTACGATCAATATGTGTTCAGGTAAATTGGCGCAAATGAGTTCCGAAAACTGGCGCAATTGATACATTTGAGAAAAAAAATATTGGCGCAAATGATACCCCTGAAAAACCGTAATTGGCGCAAAAGGAGTGCTGCCGAATCAACAATCACAACTCTATTAAGGACCCAATTTCACTGTGTAATTAAACAAACTATTGCAAAGATATATGCCGTACCGAAAATTTTCTTGTAATAACAATTGAGCATTACCAGATTTGAAATTTCAATTATGAAATGCATATCATATAACAATATTTTTCTCAATAAATGCTGAAAGATAAATATAACATTCAAGTATTTTTTATTAGAAAAGAAATTATAATATGATCTGATATAATTTTCCCATTGCTTTTCTTGATTATCTATCGAGGTTATTCATCCCCGACTTGATTGCATGTTCTAAATTTTATCGACGAGAATCTCATTCTGGGCCGCGATCTTTAACGGGATTTCACGGAGTTGCCAATCTCTGTGTATATATGTCTCTGCTGAAACTGAGTTTCAAATGTTATGACAAGTGTGTGATTCACCAAATAAGTGCGTTTCTGTGAGAAAAATAATAATTTTCAATTTTGTGAATTAAAGAGAAAGTTGATACTTTTGCAGAGCAAACGCGCACACATATGTCAATTGCGAACTGACCCAATATATATATTTTTATCGTGACCAGTCCTCTGATAGTCATACTGACATTATTAAGGCTGAGTACCGGGTACATGTATATCAAAGGAAAAATGCACAAATTACTGATAAAAAAATATACACTCCCTCTTTCTTGTGAATCTCCTGGCATCTGTTTTTGAAATTTTGAAAAACTCTTCAAGAAAAACAGAATGAACCCCTACAAAAAAAAAAATACAAAAAAAATCCACCTCCTTACACTTACCCCACTTACACAAAAGACTTTAAGTTATCGTCTAGAATCTACAAAAAAATGTTTTTGGCCATAACTCCTAAACTGTTGGTACTATAATCATTTAGTCAATTATAACCTTCATTTTTGGTATTGAAACATCTGCCCTGGTTTAATTTCATACAGATCCATTCACTTATACTAAAGATAATATCAGGAAACCAAATGTGTTTTCAAACGACAATTTTTTTTTTTTTTTTATATATATACGTTAGCAAATTTTGACATGATATTCCATTTCCGTTTCCACTCTTCATTTAATTTTGCTGTCATATAAAAACTTGAAAGGATAATGTAAAAAAAAAATACAAGAAATGACATAAAACTGACTTTGAACTAGTACATGGAATTGATGTAGAAACCAACAAAAAGAAGATAAGGAATGCAATAATACTGCTGAGTAGTTTTCTCCCCTCAAATTTTTATTGTCATTCTAGAGAAAAGCAAACATGACCAACTTAACAAACCTATTTATGGTTCCTTAGGCTTTAGTTAGATGAAATAAAAAAAAACCTGTTCAAAACAGTATTCTAAACAGGATCACTGTAAATTCAAACTCTTCTTTTTAAACAATATGAATTATCCTCTTTCAGGTAACTGGGAATACAATATGAACATCTAGCCAATTGAGAAAGTAAAAATATCAAACAAAAAGTGTTTGCATTACAAAAAAAAAAACCGGCAACAGCTTCAACGTTTAAATATCATGAATATTGAGGTCAGAAAAAGATATTCCAAATCATCCACCTCTTCATGAAAATCAACAAAAAAGTAATTTAATAAAGTTATGGATTGTATAACAGTATTCATAGTTTGGGAATTAAACATTTAAATTTTGAAAAATTTGAAAGGCATAAAGATGGATATGAATGTGGCACAGAATAATGAGTTGAGCATTGTCAATAATAGAAATTACCAATAAATAGAATATTCAACAGAAAACATTATTGGACCATCAGGGAGCAACCATTTGCTTTAAAAAGGAAAAGGGGGAAATGGAGGGGGTATCAGTCTTTTTTTTCCATGCAAAACGCTTCAAGGCTATCAATTAAAATAATTTGGTCAAAATTTAACATTAAAAGGTATGGGGAAAATCTGGTGCTGAGATCTGGTGTCACAATATTTTTTTTTCTGCCTGAACAGATTTTTTTCATTGATTTGGGAATCAGAATATCTTTTAAAGAAAAAGAAGAAAAAAAAACCACCCCCTGCAACCTTTTGAAGTTCTGAGCAATGTTTGTTTCTTGTGTAGGATATTCGTCCTGAACATGCATGAAATATTTGCCACTGGACATTAAAGCAATCAACAATCAACGAATTTATAGGAGTAAATGACATACAGTCTTGGTTTAAAGCTGGCATTTCAGGTAGCGCCTTCCTCATATTAATAGTGTTGTTTATTCTTTAGTTTTCTATGTTGTGTCATGTGTACTATTGTTTGTCTTTTTCATTTTTAGCCATGCATGACGTTGTCAGTTTGTTTTAAAATTATGAGTTTGACTGTCCCTTTGGTATCTTTCGTCCCTCTTCTTTAAAGTTTTATTTCTTATTTCAACAGGGGCCTCGATGTCCGAGTGGTATAAGTAGTAACTTAAAAGCACAGGCACTTGGGTATATGATACAGATATGTTTTCTATATTTTTGTGGTGTTTTCAGATTGAAATATTAAATTTTCTATATTTATTATACATAAATATCACTTCTGTGCATGTCTCACCTAGTTTCGACAGTAGACCATCGCACTTCAGCGTCCCCATCGCACCTCCGAGTCCTACCGTATGTATATAATATATATTGTTATTACGGTGATGTTGAATTGATTATTCTCTTTCATTTATTTATCTTCCACACAAGAACTTGTCTCAGAAAAAAATATACACATGGAAAAAAGTATTGCAACACCAAATTGAAATTGAAATAAAAAAACACTTTTTTTATTTTTTTGTGATATAATTTGGTAAAATAGAACTACTTAAACATTGTTTAAGTAACACCTGAGTTTAATCAATACATATCGACTCGAGAAGTTTTTATCTGCACATGCAGCTACTGTACCCGTAAACAGCAAAACAGATGTTTTCATCCTCATTGTGTTCAACACTTTAAATAACCAAGTTTTTAAAGTTATGTGATTGACATTTTGTAATGGGTCCTCGACAACTCTAAACTGCAGCAAGATGGCAGATAATCAGCATGAGAGAAGCAGGGATGTCGCTGTAACAACTGCACGTATTGTTGGTAATCACCATTCCACTATAATAAAATTGAGAATGGAAATGGGGAATGTGTCAAAGAGACAACAACCCGACCAAAATAAAAAAAACAACAGCAGAAGGTCACCAACAGGTCTTCAATGTAGCGAGAAATTCCCGCACCCGGAGGCGTCCTTCAGCTGGCCCCTAAACAAATACTATACTAGTTCAGTGATAATGAACGCCATACTAATTTCCAAATTGTACACAAGAAACTAATATAAAAATAATACAAGACTAACAAAGGCCAGAGGCTCCTGACTTGGGACAGGCGCAAAAATGCGGCGGGATTAAACATGTTTGTGAGATCTCAACCCTCCCCCTATACCTCTAACCAATGTAGAAAAATAAACGCATAACAATATGCACATTAAAATTCAGTTCAAGAGAAGTCCGAGTCTGATGTCTGAAGATGTAACCAAAGAAAATAAACAAAATGACAATAATACATAAATAACAACAGACTACTAGCAGTTAACTGACATGCCAGCTCCAGACTTCAATTAAACTGACTGAAAGATTATGATTTCATCATATGAAATACTGGTATAATACTAAACCCCTAGGCACAATACTTCCCGTTAGGGGTTTAGTATTATACCATCATAACATATATGAGAAGAACATAACCCGTGTCATGCCAACAACTGTTTTTAGAATAAATGTCTTTAGTTCCGACGCAAAGACCTTATCAGTGACTCAATATTAACGCCAAAATATGCAATCTTTAATGACTTGACAACAGTATCGTAATTATATCCCTTCTTAATCAGTCTATTTAAAGGATTTGTAAGTTTCTGAGGTGAATACTGACACCTTTGTGCTTTATAAAGAATATTTCCATAAAAAATTGGATGTGAAATACCTGAACGTATAAAAAGTCTGCATGTTGAGCTATATTTACGAATGATGTCTTTATACCGATGATAAAATTTAGTAAAAGTTTTGACTAGTTTGTGATATCGAAAACCCTGGTGTAATAATTTTTCAGTAATACATAAATTTCTCTCGTTAAAATCTAAAACATTGTTACAAACACGACCGAATCGTACAAGTCGTTTTGAGAATAAAAATTAGGCACTAAACGATGTTAAAGACCTTCCAAAATAAAGAAGACCACCTATACCATTTGCTAGGGGAAATCAAGCATAATGAAGGTTGGTCAGAAGGAAACACATTGCATACAATACAATCCTAAAAAGAGAGTGGTGGGTATACAGGAGCCTTTTAACAAGAACTGTTCAAGATCGACTCATCGGTACTGGTTATCGTGCGATAAGACCATTTTGGAGACCTTTGCTTACGAACAGAAACACAGTTTCCGTATCCAATGTAGTGCAGAGCTCGGTTAAGTTGAAAATTAGCATCGTGGAGGAAGATCCATTGATCCAATGGAATTCGGTTCATCTTCCTTGGACGGATCGTAGCCCGGATTCGAACCATATCGAGCATATATGGGACACTACTGGTCGGAACGTGCGCGAAAGGACACCCCAGTTCAAACACATCATAAAATAAATAAAGGCAACAGTAGTATACCGCTGTTCAAAACTCATAAATCCATGGACAAAAAACAACAATGCCCTTCATCAGAAATGGTTGCTACTACCTTAGCAACAAATTAGTCGATTTTTGGCAGGAATCAGAAGACGTTTAGATGCGGTTATCCGTTTGAATGGAAGCTGCGCACATAGTACTAATTCTTTGGCGTATAACGATCAACCATGATGTGAACAGTCATCTGAACATTAATTTTGAAATGTCTGACATTGTAAAGTTCGACTACAATAAAAGTTGTAAAATGCAATTTTTTGTACAAAAAACACTTCATTATGTTATTAAAATTGTGGTAATATAAATCATTTTTTTTAAACATTTTGTTTTCGTGTCAATGCCAATGTTATCATAAACTATGTTTCAATAATATTATACAAATATTTTATTATATTTCATTCAAAATAAGAGGCTGGTTTTTAAATTTTTTTAAAATCAAGGTGTTGCAATACTTGTTCCCATGTGTATACATCTGTACATTAACCTAACTTTAAGATGTGATTTTTTTCTGAGACAAGTGCTTGTGACCATCCACAAGACTTGCAGTCATCCGATGTTCAGTACGACCGTACTTTGATTATTCTTTGATATTTGATAGACCCAAATTTAAAAGCAGAATCATCGCTTCTACTGAATGATTTTAGTTTATGACAAATTATCCATATATTTGGTTCTTGTAACTTGATATTTGAGTTTCAATTAGATTTGTTTCAAATCATAGTCATATAGATCATCTAAAAATGAGTGGTTTGGGTTTGTATGCACTATGACATGTACTTCTTCAAAGTAATTCATAATATGTATCCCTTTAAGAGAAAAACAGCCTTATCATATAATCCTTCGTTTTCATATTTTATTGACTTGTAAATTAAATTGCTCATAGTTGTACACCTGTCAGTATATAAAATAAAAAAAAAGACTGATGTGGTATGATTGCCAATGAGATAACTCTGTACAAGAGCCCAAATGACACAGAAATTAACAAATGCAGGTCACGGTATGGCCATCAACAATGAATAAAGCCCATACCGCATATTCAGCTATAAATCCCTCCGAAATCACATTCAAAAGTTAAAAAAAAAACCCACTAAAACTAACGACCTAATTGATGTACAAAAAAAATGGAACAAAAAACAAATATGTTACACAACAATAAACGACAACCACTTGATATCAGGCTCCCGACTTTGGACATGCATACAGAATAAGGCGGACGGTGAACCATGTTAGCGGGATCACAACCCTCCCCTAACCTGGGACAGTGATGCAACAGTACAACATAAGACAGAACTATAAAAATCAGCTGATAAGGGCTTGATTCATCAGATGTATACAAATAGAAATAGATATGATAAAAATACGTGGACGTGACTGGATACTTGTACATCCCAACAACAATAAAAAGACAATTAGTACAGATCTGAGAGTACTCACAGTTACTGACAGCTAGTTCCAAGCCAATAACAACTATTATACAAAAAATATTGTCGTATGTTATTTCGCTTATGCTGTTGAAACAGTAAGTTATCATGGGTCATAACCGGACATTTCCTTCCGTCATCAGAAATGGACTTTCAGTATGAAATTTTGTATTCATGCTTACAAGTACGCTGAAAAAACTTGAAGCTAAAAAAGGAAGGTTAATGCGATCAAGAGCCTGTGATAGGAATAACTAAAACTGCAACAGACCAAACATACAAACAGCTTCTCCAAGAAAACAGAATGACTTGTAAAGACCAGATTAGGACTTTCTGATTTATAACAGAAAAAACAACATTACAATAATATGGTATGGGTTTCGTAGACCGTACGATGAACGCCATGACTGCCTTATGTTAATGATCAGCATTATATTCAGTGCTCACATCATTATATGCAGTGCTCACACCATTATATGCAGTGCTCACAACATTATATAAAGTGCTCACAACATTATATACTAAGTGCTCACAACATTATATGCAGTGCTCACACCATTATATGCAGTGCTCACAACATTATATTAAGTGCTCATAACATTATATGCAGTGCTCACACCATTATACGCAGTGCTCCCAACATTATATTAAGTGCTCATAACATTATATTAAGTGCTCACAACATTATGTTTAGTGCTCACAACATTATATGCAGTAATCACAACATTAAACGCAGTGCTCACAGCATTATATTAAGTGCTCACAACATTATATGCAGTGCTCACAACATTAAACGCAGTGCTCACAGCATTATATTAAGAGCTCACACTATTATATGCAGTGCTCACACCATTATATTCAGTGCTCACAACATTATATTAATTAAGTGGTCACAACATTATATTAAGTGGTCACAACATTATACGCAGTGATCCAAATATTATATGCAGTGGTCACAACATTATATGAAGTGGTCACAACATTATATGAAGTGGTCACGCCATTATATGAAGTGCTCACAACATTATACGTTTTTTGTTGTATGATGAGATTGATGTATGATGAGATTGATGAATGATGAGATCATTCGGTAAACGTTTTTTTAGCGGAAATTACCGAATCTATAATTGGTAAATTACGATAATGTAATGTCCAGCAAATAAATTTAAACAGTTATTATTATATATGTTAACATTAAGTATACAATATTTAAAACTGATTGAAATCAGTAAATTAAGGAGTATGATTAATTTAACACAAATTTATTCCACACCAGGGCATTTTAAACTTAGTTTGAGGATAAGTATCACCATATTCACAACTTAATATGTATATATATTTAAGTTTTTATTAAATTGCTTCGCCGAATGCAGTTGGATACCACCGCAGAGGTCCAACCCTGAACCGTTCTGACAAAAATGGACTCACTATTCACGTTTGATTCAGGTCTGAATTTGGAATGTAATTAAATATTTGACACATAATAGGTTTCTGACACAAAATAAAAACTGTAGTCAAAGAATTAAAAATTGGTTATATAATTTGAATTCATACTTATTTTTTTTGCTTTTGCACTACGCTGTTACGAATTGCCCCACCCCTTCCAAAAATTAAAAAAAAATACTATGCTTTTGCATACTGACCCCAACCTCAAGAAAAGAAAAATGTATCCCCCACCTTTTTTCTTTTTAATTTCTGAAATCTGATATGGGAAATTTTTTATTACACATAAGTGAGAATGGAAATGGGGAATGTGTCAAAGAGACAACAACCCGACCAAATAAAAAACAACAGCAGAAGGTCACCAACAGGTCTTCAATGTAGCGAGAATTTCCCGCACCCGGAGGCGTCCTTCAGCTGGCCCCTAAACAAATACTATACTAGTTATAATGTGATAATGAACGCCATACGAATTTCCAAATTGTACACAAAAAACTAAAATTAAAATAATACAAGACTAACAAAGGCCAGAGGCTCCTGACTTGGGACAGGCGCAAAAATGCGGCGGGGTTAAACATGTTTGTGAGATCTCAACCCTCCCCCTATACCTCTAACCAATGTAGAAAAGTAAACGCATAACAATACGCACATTAAAATTCAGTTCAAGAGAAGTCCGAGTCTGATGTCAGAAGATGTAACCAAAGAAAATAAACAAAATGACAATAATACATGAATAACAACAGACTACTAGCAGTTAACTGACATGCCAGCTCCAGACTTCAATTAAACTGACTGAAAGATTATGATTTCATCATATGAACATCAGGCACAATCCTTCCCGTTAGGGGTTTAGTATCATACCATCATAACATATATGAGAAGAACATAACCCGTGTCATGCCAACAACTGTTTTTAGAATAAATGTGTTTAGTTCCGACGCAAAGACCTTATCAGTGACTCAATATTAACACCAAAATATGCAATCTTTAATGACTTGACAACAGTATCGTAATTATATCCCTTGTTATAAGTCTATTCAAATGTTTTGTAAGTTTCTGAGGTGAATACTGACACCTTTGTGCTTTATAAAGAATATTTCCATAAAAAAATGGATGTGAAATACCTGAACGTATAAGAAGTCTGCATGTTGAGCTATATTTACGAATGATGTCTTTATACCGATGATAAAATTTAGTAAATGTTTTGACTAGTTTGTGATATCGAAAACCCTGGTGTAATAATTTTTCAGTAATACATAAATTTCTCTCGTTAAAATCTAAAACATTGTTACATACACGAGCGAATCGTACAAGTTGAGATATATAAACACCGTAAGATGGTGACAAGGGAACGTCACCATCTAAAAACGGATAATTAACGATAGGAAATGAAAAATCATCCCTTTTATCATAAATTTTAGTATTCAGCTTTCCGTTAGTGATATAGATATCAAGATCGAGGAAAGGGCATGTTAGTTTTACGATCGTTTGTTTGTACATAAATCAAGAATGTTTTACGTTTATCATTTCGGGGCTTTCTATATCTGACTATGTGGTATGGGCTTTGCTCATTGTTGAAGGCCGTACTGTGGCCGTATATATATTAACCGTGAAAACTGACGAACAAATGAAGTAAACGTTTTATTCATCCCCACAAACTCAGTTTTCATAAGAGACTGAAAGGGTAAATTTTTCTTATGAGAGTTTACATTTCTATATAAGACTGCTGGTCATATTGAGAAGACAAACTACTTGGCGTTCTAAAAAGCTTGTAATTTTTTTTTAATAATTGATGTAAAGTTATGTTAAACACCTTCAATGAAATGCTTTAAACTGCATTTTCCATATCTGTTAGATACTTATTCATGTAAAAATGCCAAATTCTGAAAATCGATGCCAAAAATTACTCTATCATGACATATATAGGCTAGCGTAATATGGCACTTATGTGTTATAGAAAGCTGGCTGTTTTATCGAAAAGGTAATTAAGCTTTTTAAAACTGAGTACGGACTATAAAGTGGCACCTTGCTAAAGTTCTTCAGTAGGAAATGAACTGGAGGAATATATCATACATATTTTCCTTCGATATTTCATTAAATAAACTTTTTATTATTGAACTTACATTTTGCCATTCGTATTTCTTACGACGAAGATAACTACTTCAATCATTCACCTCTTAGTTTCATCTTTTCCTTACTTATTTTAATCAGTTTTAAATATTGTATACTGCCTTATGATAACATGACTTTAATAACTGTTTGAATTTGTTTGCTGGGCATTACCGTAATTTACCAATTATGGATTCGGTAATTTCCGCTAAAAAACGAAGTTTACCGAATGATCACATCATTCATCAATCTCATCATACAACAAAAAACGTATAATGTTGTGAGCACTTCATATAATGTTGTGACCACTGCATATAATGGTCGGACCACTGCGTATAATGTTGTGAACACTTAATATAATGTTGTGAACACTTAACATAATGTTGTGAGCACTGCATATAATGGTGTGAGCACCTAATATAATGTTGTGAGCACTGCATATGATGGTGTGAGCACTGCATATAATGGTGTGAGCACTGCATATAATGGTGTGAGCACTGCATATAATGCTGATCATTAACATAAGGCAGTCATGGCGTTCCATATGTAATTGTGCAAATCTTTGTGCTTTTTGTCTTTATGGATAGATTTTTCATTGGCAATCATACCGGATCTTCTTATTTTGTAAATCTTATATGTTTCAATTGTTACACAATTTTTAATGGCAGTTATTTGTTTGTTTCTGTTAAATTCCTTCAGTTTATAAAGACTCTTGACGATTAATCTTCCTATATCTATAAAATACAAAAAAAAATTTCTGTCAGATAATTTTGTCTTTGAGATAGTAGCTGGTAGACGTATCTCCTTTTATTCATATACGTATTTTTAGTGTAACATGGTAAACAGTATGTGTTTCGTTATTATACTATCTGACTTTACGTTTGGTTCTATGTTGGTTTTATCAGCTCATCAACATTTAAAGTTAGTTTTGGACTTCCTAATATTCTGGCTGGGGCATCACTGAGGAGATACTTTGATATTGTCGAAGTATCACCTGTTGCAATACAATCGGTACAGTTATAATGTAAATACTATTACGTAATTAGTACGTACTGACTATATTGTTTTTAGTTGTTTTAAACTTATGGTTTGCTGGATGGTTAAATTAATTGTGTTAATATATGTTTTCAGATGTTTTCAGACATACGCATTTGTAAATTATTTCGCTAAATTTCCCATCATTTTAATTACTAGTATATAATGCAATACAAATAATTCAAATACATTATTAATTTTATAATAATAATAATGAGAATAAATTAATTCATAGATATAGGAAGATGTGGTGTGAGTGCCAATGAGACAACTCTCCATCCAAATAACATTTCAAAAATTAAATCATTATAGTGTATATTTGTTATTTCCATTTTAACCTTTTTTGATAAGTTGACAGAAAATCCATCTTCTCAATAATATAACATCATGTACTTATATTATCGTTGATCATCTCAACGAGATTGATTTGCAATGATTATCTGTTTATCACTATTTTACCGATGACGACGTTGTCAATTATAAGTCAATTTCATTAGCAACGTCACGTGCCTCCTTCTTTTTAAGCGACCATTTCCCATCTCACGCGAGTAGCATGACTTGAAAAATTATCACAAAAAAAGATCAGAGGAAACATATAAAAAAAAAAGCGACAAATATTTGTTATAATTGCTAGTACATTTATTAGTCCGATATGAACACGGCAGAGAAGAATGAGATGATACCCCCTTGAACAGACTCGTTATTTACATAAGAGCCTGCGCCATGTTCTATAACAAATCGATCTCCCTCTGCTGCCTGTACTGGTATGCTAAAGCTTCCCTCGTTCCAATTTTCTCCGTATGCTAATGTGACCCTGTTGTCGTTCTTTTTAAGCCAGACATGTAGATGTTTGCCGCCATTTGATCTCACTGTGCACGACACCAAATACAGTCCGGCTTTAGGAACAGTAAAATATCCAGTAGTTGGGTTGTACCCTCCTCCAATGTTGATTTGGACTTTGTCAAAAATTAAGATCTGGCCTTTTGCTAAAGGTATCATTCCACCTGATTTGAAATGAGCAGTAAAGGCTGGTCTGATTTCTAAAATCAAACATATCATAATCATAAAAAATAATAAGATAAAGCACAATACACATCAAATATATACTCCCAAAAAATAGGAATTGTTCGTTTCTAAAGGCAATGAAAATGCTTCGAAAATTAACTTTACATTTTTGCAGTTTAGATAATTGAACAATCATATGATGACATGTTTCGAACGTTCGAAGGTTTGCAATTACTTTTTTTAATTATAGACATGGCCTATATGAGCACACACTAGCATGCTGTTATGTCGCATTTTTCTATGACTTATTTGGACGGATTGCTGTTTACATATTGCAATTCAAAATTCTGACCAAATTGCAACTTCAAGTTCTTACTTATGTTCTTAAAGATGAACCTACCCTTGTTAGGTGTGATACTTACCTAGTTTTGCTGATTTCTTAACAATCTTACCTAGTTTGAGATAAATCTTCTGCGTTTTGACAAGTTCTTACCTAGTTTGAGATAAATCTTCTGTAGTTTTGACAAGTTCTTACCTTGTTCGAGATAAGTCTTCTGTAGTTTTGACAAGTTCTTACCTTGTTCGAGATAAGTCTTCTGTAGTTTTGACAAGTTCTTACCTTGTTTGAGATAAATCTTCTGTAGTTTTGACAAGCTCTTACCTAGTTTGAGATAAATCTTCTGCGTTTTGACAAGTTCTTACCTAGTTTAAGATTAATCTTCTGTAGTTTTGACAAGTTCTTACCTTGTTTGAGATAAATCTTCTGTAGTTTTGACAAGTTCTTACCTTGTTCGAGATAAGTCTTCTGTAGTTTTGACAAGTTCTTACCTTGTTTGAGATAAATCTTCTGTAGTTTTGACAAGTTCTTACCTAGTTTGAGATAAATCTTCTGTAGTTTTGACAAGTTCTTACCTTGTTTGAGATAAATCTTCTGTAGTTTTGACAAGTTCTTACCTTGTTTGAGATCAATCTTCTGTAGTTTTGACAAGTTCTTACCTATGTTGAGATAAATCTTCTGTTGTTTTAACAAGTTTTTACCTCGTTTGAGATAAATCTCCTATTGTTTTGACAAGTTCTTACCTAGTTTGAGATAAATCTTCTGTAGTTTTGGCAAGTTCTTACCTTGTTTGAGATAAATCTTCTGTAGTTTTGACAAGTTCTTACCTTGTTCGAGATAAATCTTCTTTAGATTTGAAAAGTTCTATACCTTGTTCGAGATAAATCTTCTGTTGTTTTTGACAAGTTCTTACCTAGTTTGAGATAAATCTTTTATTAGTTTGTTAAATTATTACTTAGTTTGAGATAAATCTTCTGTTGTTTTGACAAGTTCTTACCTATGTTGAGATAAATCTTCTGTTGTTTTAACAAGTTTTTACCTCGTTTGAGATAAATCTCCTATTGTTTTGACAAGTTCTTACCTAGTTTGAGATAAATCTTCTGTAGTTTTGACAAGTTCTAACCTAGTTTGGGATGAATCTTCTGTTGTTTTGACAAGTTCTAACCTTGTTTGAGATGAATCTTCTGTTGTTTTTACAAGTTCTAACCTAGTTTGAGATGAATCTTCTGTCGTTTTGACAAGTTCTTACCTACCTTGTTTTGGTACATTCTTACCTATCTTCTTAGTTTGAGAATACTATTCCATTTTTTAGTTGATGCCTACCTTGTTTCGCACGTGCTAACCCTTTTTCTACCTCCCTCTTTACCAGAGCGGTTAATTCTTTTCCAAGGTTACAAGTATCATCGTCACAATACACAGCTCTGGAAAGTGTGTACGTGTTGTACAAAACAAAAAATGTAAGCAATTTGGACATAAACATTTCCATTTTAGAGTAAATTGTCTTAGTAATGTCTGAAGTTGATTTTTAGTTCAATCAACATATTTGTATATTCCTGCAGCCAATAGTAATTTCACCACAGGAAGGTAGCTAGAAGGTCCTTGTCAAATTTTAAAGGATATGTTTTTTCCGTTATCATGTTATAATGTCGAAATAAAAAGTATAACATAGAAAAAGATGTTGTTTGATTGTCAATGAGACCAAAATGACACAGAAATTAACAACTATATATAGGTAACCGTACGGCCTTCAACAATAAGCAAGCCCATATCGCGTAGTTAGCTATAAATGGCCCCAAAATGATAGTATAAAACAATTCAAACGAGAAAACCAAGTACCTAATTTATGTACAAAAAGATTAACCAAAAACAAATATGTAACACAAAACAAACAACAACCACTGAATTACAGGCTCCTGACTTGGGACAGTCACATACATACAGAATGTGGCGGGGTTAAACATTAAAATAAGCAATGAACTAGCATGTTCACCTATCCTTATGTGGAGGGATGAAATACTTTCGATCGCGCTACACTGATACGGTTTATGATAGTGAAAGTTCCTCCATCGTTCAATTTTCATCAATGGAGATCCTGTGTAAGAGGGATTTATATATATTAAACATATTTCATCTTTAACGGGAAGACTTATTCCAAACTGTATGATGGAAGAGATTATTTTTGGGTGTGACAGTATGATAGTTTTTTTTGTCCGATTTTTTTTAATTGTCAGCATCTTTTGCTTTCTGTACGTTGGGTTTTGTCCAATTTGATTTAAGTAAAAAAACTTTTAGTCCGCAACACTTGTCTTTCATTTTGGCTTCAGTCTGCAACTTTTGCTTTTTATCCGAAAAAGAAGATTTGTGGCCGAATTTTTACCATTTTGGAGTTCCGCCGTTATCCCTACAACCTCTTTATTGTTCCAGATAACGTCTTATAATATTTCTGTATGGTATTATCCTAAAGCTTTAATCAGGTATATTTGAATTTATTATGAATTAATTTAAAGTTGATTGCTATTAGTCCAGTGGCAAATAGTTTAGTGCATTCTCGGACAAGAATGGATATACTTTAATTCATAAATACGTAGGTCTGCTCAGTAGGTCAACAGTATACGAGGAAGTCGAGAACCTTTCCGAGTACTGAGTATTTTAGATTACGAATAAAAGTGTGGTCAATTGAATAAAAGTACCTCTGTCCTTACTAGTTTTGCGGTCTCTTGTCGTAAAGGCCTGAGTAGGTTAACACAATACATAGTGAGAAATTTTTTGTCAGTCCAGTACATTATGAATTTCCGAGAAATTGTTTCATATATGTACTTAAATGATAATCGGATTTCTTTTACCCTCTTGTTCGTCTTACGGATGTCTTGGAACAGTCATTATACGTCTGTTGGTGCAGCTGAAATTAACTGTTACATATCTATAGTTTTCCTGCGACTTTATTCTTCCGTGTAACTGTTAAACAGACAAAATAACTTTAAATTTTTAGAAGTTAATTTTTATTTTCAATTTTTACTTGTTAGTATTTCACTGTATATAAAACTATGCATTTGTTTAATAGATAGTTTTTTAGGTATATATTTATCAAAATTCTGCAATGAAAACTGAAGATTGATTGATACTTTAATTGATGCTCAACGTTTAATAAAGTGGCAAGTATAAAAAAAAATATAATCAGGACAATGGGATGATATGGGAATTCTTTTTTTCGAATTCGGGACCTCGGGATTTCGTGTTTTAAGCCCGGGATTTCGGGATCAGGACCCCTCCTACCCTCCCTCTTAGATATTTAATTATCAAAATTCTGCTATGAAAATAGAAGATTGATTGATACTTTGATTGATGCTCAACATTAAATAAAGTGGCAAGTATAAAAAAATATATAAATCAGGACAATGATATGAAAAAGAAGTGAGCTAACAAAAATACCCCAACTCCGAGGTCAAACCCTGAACAGTTGGGGCAAGTATGGACACAACATTCAAGCTTGATACCGCTCTGAATTTGGATTTTGATAAAATAGTTGACACACCATAAGTTTCTGACACAGAATGAATGTGGTCTAATGAACCTAAAATTTGTTTTTGCTTTTGAGCAATACACTATGCTCGTGAATAATAATCCCCTCAAAAAGAGTTTGCAAAAATACCTACTCAGTTTAATACATCATAAAATATCAGAATATAAAATGACATACAGTCATGTTTAAAATTAATATTAATTAATAGTAACTTCTAACATGTCTAAATATAAATTTACAGCTAATCATCTCAAAACAATCATCATATCTTAATACATAATTTTCAAACAGTGTAAGGGAAGTAATCAAACATATATATATATATAACATCTTCATGCCTTATATATCATGTACTGTAGTACGCCGCTAGATTAAAACTGACGTGGAAAGGTAACACATGGCCAGCGAAAGCTCTTTTGTTTTAGAGCCCAGGTGGTCGTGTGGTCTAGCGGGACGACTGCAGTGCAGGCGATTTGGTGTCACGATAGCATGGGTTCGAATCCCGGCGAGGGAAGAACCAAAAATTTGCGAAAGCAAATTTACAGATCTAACATTGTTGGGTTGATGTTTAGACGAGTTGTATATATGTTAGCGGCAATAAGTGAAATTAGGCATTAAGCTTACATCCTAGGCAATAAGCTAACGCCTAGGCAGTAAGTCTATTGCCTAAATGATGTTAGGCATTAGTCTTAAATCCTAGGATTTAAGCTTAAATCCTGAAAAATGTGTGCAGGCATTAAGCTTAATGCCTAAAATGTAAATGCGAGTAAATAAAAGACATTATGATAACTCTGTGTCCTGTTTATTGAACCTGTCCTAAGATTAGTCCTATAAGATATTTTTAGAACAGAAAATATGATCTAGTTAGGATTGACTTACGACATTTCTCAGCATGCTGCACATCGAAGCTATCTTAGGATTATATTAGCTAAGATGTCTGAAGTATTGGCGTAAAAGAAAATAGCAAATGAAAAACATGAAATATTGTATCAAATTCAACCAAAAACTTTAATTCATAAACCGATTGATCATTAGAAAATAATTATTAGTTTTAACAGAAAGGTTATAAATAATTTTCATATTATAATTGTAGATCCAAACTCTTTGAAACAAAATATAAGTAAAAAAATATATAACTACGTTTTATATTACTAGAATTGAACTGAATAATTGTAGATAGTTGAAGTTAAATATATAATCGGTAAAATCATTTTATACTTTTAGGGACCTGAATTTGAAGCGTCACGGTTTCATACTTTAAAGTTCGTAGGAAAATCTCGTGCATCTATCATATCAATACTGAAACTTCAACTATTTTATTTATTACTGCAAATAACATACGTTTGAAAATGAGCAGAAGAAAAAAAAATGAATTTCACCGATTTTAACGATGCAAAAGTACAGGGTCCAGTGTCATTCTAAATATAAAAAAGAAGATGTGGCATGATTACCAATATGACAAATCTCCACAAGAGACCAGAAATAAATTCACTAATAAAATATGTTATTTGTATATTAAAATGCTTCAACTAATAATTTAGAAATATAAAAACTTGATCGAAATTTGTGTTCAAAAAATCATTTTGTTATCCCAAATTTTGGAACTATTAACAAATACAATCTACTTATCCAAAAAAAAAAATGGAAAATGGTGTGATAAAAAGTCATATCTTAATTTGGTCTACTTTTGACCCGTTCAAACTGAATGAACAGACTAATGAAGTGTACAATTTTTCAAATAAATATAATTAAAATCATTCTATAGAATCTCCCCCTTGTTTCAATTGGATACAATTACTTTTTAAAGTCTTTTTGATACCTAGTAAAACCACACAAACATGAAAAAAGTATGAGTTAATTCTGTTTTTCAACTGCTAAAATTTGAAGATCTGTCAAAGGAATGTATATTTATAAACGACTCTATATCAAGAATAAATCACACAATATACATAAGTTCCAGGGTTTACTTATTGCCTAAAATTATGTTCGGCAATAGGATGAATAATCATCATCAGATTTCAGGCAATAAGCTTAATGCCTGAAAATTTCAGGCAATAACTTAATGCCTAGGCGTTAGCTTATTGCCTAGGATTTAAGCTTAATGCCTAATTTTACTTATTGCCGCTAACATATATATATTTACAGATCTAACATTGTTGGGTTGATGTTTAGACGAGTTGTATATATATATATATATACATATAACAGTATTCTTTAAATGGAAATGACCTCCCTTACACTGCTTTTAAATTGTCTAAATTGTCCTGTAACCAGAAAACCTATGTTTTTCCCCTAATTGCTTTAACTGATTTAAGCTATAACCCTTCAATAACCATCCCATAGTTGCATGGAAACTTGTGGTATAATTTCAGAGCGGTTTATACAATTAAACACATTATTGACTGGAAACTACAAAATGTGTTAGCGCGGAAGCCTGTCTCGCCTACTTTTGCTGTTAATCACACTCAACAAAATTGATGAAAAAAATCAATAAAATATTCCTCTAAATACTATCTTATGATTGTCTGAAGCTTCTGTCCAAGTTTGGTAAAAATACAGGCTATAGTTTAAGAATCTTAAAAGTGTTTTAAAAACTTTAACTGCAGACTGTATGTATGTAATGTTAACAGGAAGTCCATTTATAAGTAAAATACGGGAAAAATTGATACAAAATTTACTTCTGGATACTTATATTATGATCATAAACAAGCTTCTGTCCATGTTTGGTACAAATCCAGGATAGTTTAAGAAAGTTATTAAAATTTAAAAAACTTTAACCACAGGGTGAATGTAATGGTTCGTGGCAGAAAAACTAGGTCCATTTATGAGTAAAATAAGGAAATAATGGAATTTTATTTTTACAAAATTTACTCCTGGATACTATCTTATAAAGATCTATAAACATAAACAAGCTTCTGTCTAAGTTTGGTAGAAATCCAGGATAAAAATTTAAAAATTTAAACCACATAGTGAATATTTGTGGACACAGCCGACGACAACAACAACGTAGATGCTGACGGAATGTAGGATCGCTATGTCTCGATATTTCGACTAAAGTGGAAAGCTTGACAAAAATGCTTTTTTGGGCTCCTTTTTGGCCTCAAAATCAATCCAAACCTTTCTATCTGTGGTATAAAACATTGTGATACAATTCCAGAGCAATTCAAATACTTGTATATAAGCTGTCTACATGTTGCTGTTATAAATTATAATAACTACCTATACTGATTGTATGGGTGCCCCGTTCGTAAGGGTAAGGGTGCAAATTTGAAGTACGCTTTAGAAGCGAAGGTCCTGCTAGAGGAGGAAGATAAAGACTAGGTAACAGGTTGATATCCTGAAAGTATATAAATGCTTATTTTGTGCCCCTTTTGTGCCCTTTATACCAAAAAGATTGGTACCATGATCCCCAAAAATCAATCCCAACCTTCATTTTGTAGTATTGAACCTTCTCTTTAAAATTCATAGAGATCCATTCACTTAAACAAAAGTTATTGTCCTGACAAGTTATTGACTGGAAACTACAAAGATGCTTATATGGGCCACTTTTTTTGCCCCAAATTCCTAAACAGTTGGGATCATAATCCTCAAAATCAATCCAAACCTTCTACCATTGATATAAAACATTTTGTTACAATTTCAGAGCAATTTAAATACTTATACACAAGATGATATCCCAAAAGTAGAAAAATGCTTGTTTTGGGCCCATAATATCGCTCAGGGTAAAATATTTGTCATTAAGGACCAACCCATGGTAAAATCACGATATATTCAAGCTCCCATGAATTATTTCGTAAATAAAAGGAGTTCATTTCATAAAAATATATGTATATATATATAGCAATCAGAAAATTAGTGTAAACAAAATAACAAACAAACCTACCACAAAATTTTTCAATCAATTTACCAAAGAAAAAAGAATTCTAAAATGTCATTTAACATATCACAAATTCAATGACTTTTTAAACCAGATGCTCCGCAGGGCGTAGCTTTATACGACCACAGAGGTTGAACCCTGAACGGTTGGGGCAAGTATGGACACAACATTCAAGCTGGATTCAGCTCTACATTTGGATTGTGATTAAATAGTTGACACAGCATAGGTTTCTGACACAGAATAAATGTGTTCTAATGAACTTAAATTTTTGTTTTCTCTTAGAGCAATCCACTATGCTGTTGAATATTAATCCTCTCAAAAAAATGTTTGAAGAATTTTTCTTTTCATTTATGAAATTTCAAATGAGAAAAATTGAACCCAATTTTTTTAATCACATCCCCCTTTCCCTTATTCCAAAACTAATCTCAATTAAAATTTCTAATGGAGTTTGCAACAATAACTACTCATTTAAATACATCATAAAATATTAAGATGTAAAAAAACTGCTTGTTATCACTGAATGGTAAAGATTATTTTAATTTATCAGTTGGTAGTAAAAAGTGAATATACATTGTATATTGTATATAACAAAGATTTAAGTTGATTCTGGACAAAGAAAGATAACTCCAATTAAAAAAAAATCTTGCTTTTGCACAATATTGTGCAATTAGATATTTCTTGCTTACTATTCTGGACAAAGAAAGATAACTGTAATTAAAAAAATTATTTGCTATTTCACAATATTGAGCAATAAGATATTTCTTGCCATTGCGCAATACTGTGCAATTGAAAAGTCTTGCTATTGCACAATACTTTATATAATTATTTTAGATCCTGATTTGGACCAACTTGAAAACTGGGCCCATAATCAAAAATCTAAGTACATGTTTGGATTCAGCATATCAAAGAACCCCAAGATTTCATTTTTGTTAAAATCAAACTAAGTTTAATTTTGGACCCTTTGGACTTTAATGTAGACCAAATTGAAAACAGGACCAAAAATGAAGAATCTACATACACAGTTAGATATGGCATATCAAAGAACCCCATTTATTCAATTTTTGATGAAATCAAACAAAGTTTAATTTTGGACCCCGATTTGGACCAACTTGAAAACTGGGCCAATAGTCAAGAATCTAAGTACATTTTTAGATTCAGCATATCAAAGAACCCAACCGATTCTTTTTTTGTCAAAATCAAACTAAGTTTAATTTTGGACCCTTTGGACCTTCATGTAGACCAATTTGAAAACGGGACCAAAAGTTAAGAATCTACATACACAGTTAGATTCGGCAGATCAAAGAACCCCAATTATTCAATTTTGATGAAATCAAACAAAGTTTAATTTTGGACCCTTTGGGCCCCTTATTCCTAAACTGTTGGGACCAAAACTCCCAAAATCAATACCAACCTTCCTTTTGTGGTCATAAACCTTGTGTTAAAATTTCATAGATTTTTTTCAACTAAAGTTAGAGTGCGAAAACCAAAGTATTCGGACAACGACGACGACCATTAGCAGATGACGACGCCAACGTGATAGCTATATATGGCGAAATTTTTTTCAAATTTTGCGGTCGTATAAAAATTAATAATTTTCAATGCAGTTTGTGTTTGGACCAGCTGATCACAAAGCAGCAAACAATATGGTGGTGGTATGCAGTGAATTCTACAAGGAAGTTCTTAAGAATGAATTTTGAACATTTAGACTAAAATGCGATTTTAATTGTTTAAAAAATTCCTGTTAAATTCATATAAAAAATTGTGAGCTTTAATTATTGCAATTATAACCCTGTCACACCTTATTCTAAAAGGTTACCAATTCAACACAGTAATTAGATCTTAATATTTTTTTATATGCATTAATATTGATTTTGTTATCAGTAAATTAAAAGCAAACTAAATATCATTGCTATATACATATGCATTTTCATGGATCTACAATCTGTTGATACATGTATCTTGGCAATGTTTTTTTCTGACTGTTTATGACTTTTTCCCACTAAATTCATTGGATGTGTATTGATTGATAATTTAAGTCTTAGTCATCATGCATGATTCTTTTATGAGTTTTTATTGGCTTTGAACTAGCTGTCAGTAACTGCAAATACTCTCAGATCTCATCTGTACTAAGGTCTTAGTGTCTTTTTGTTGTTTGGATCAACAAGTGACTGAATGTGCATGTCCACTCTAATGTATTTTTTATATGTATATCTATTTTGTTCATCTGATGAGTTAAGCCCTTTTCAACTGATTGTTAAAGTTCGTTCTTATGTTGTACTGTTACACCACTGTCCCAGGTGAGGAGTAGGGTTGTGATCCCACTATCATGTTTAACCCTGCCACATTCTGTATGCATGTACCTGTCCCAAGTCAGGAGCCTGTATACTGTAGATTCATTTATTTTCGTGGGTATCAATTTTCGTGGATTGCTGAAAACTTGCATATTCCTAGATATTTGATTTCGTAGTTTAGCCAATCTCCGTATACAAAGCCTATTTAAAATATAACATTCGTTGAACATTTGAATTTGTGGTTCACGGTTCACCTATACCCACGAAAATTGGTATACAACGAATAATAATGAATCCACAGTATCAGTAGTTGTCAGTTTTTGCTGTGTAACATATTTGTTTTTCATTCATTTTTTGTAAATCAATTAGGCTGGTAGTTTTTTCAATGGAATTGTTTTACATTTGTCTTTTGGGGCCTTTACCATGACCTATAGTTGTTAATTTTTGTGTCATTTGGTCTCTCATGAAGATTTGACTCATTGGCAATCATACCACATATTCTTTTTTATATTTATTAACCAAAGACTTTCACATGAGAATGATCTTATTTTACACTTTCACATTTACATGTTCAAAGAAGCATCAAACTTGATCAAAAACTTAATTTGGTATTACTATTTTTTAAATTTCCTTTCAAAATGAACATGTGTTCTAAGTTTCAAATTGATGTGGCGCAAGTTGCATGATACTAGTAAGCTAACCATTTTTTTACCCAGTATAGGATAGACTAACAGACAAACACACAAACTAACAGCCTGAGAGACAGAGGAACATACCAGAAAACATAAATTGATAATATTCCCCTACTTCATGTAATGATATATATATGTACAATATTAAAATACTGTAAATGCTTTTATTTACCAAAATATACTAGCTTTTAAAGTTTGATGTTACAAAATTTATGAGACATGTCCAGCACATGCATGCAAAGCTAGCTCTTCTTATTGTCTCTATTGAACTGGTGCCTGTAACCAAATTTTAAAATGTTTACTTATTTCTGTGAAGTATTCCCTTTAGATACTAAACTGGTAAATCACATATTATGAATGATCACAGAAATAATGATGAGAACAATGAATACTATACATTCTGACAAAGTGTTCTAAGGTGACCACATAAACATGGCAATGTCTTCAAAGGAGCTGTGAAAGTTATCACAAATCTTGTACAAATGTCATCCAGGTGGTTTATCATTATGGTCCATTTCCTCTATATGTGGTTTTTTGGTATTTGTTTTTATTATTCTAAAATTCTCTTCAGTCACTTCTGGACCATAGAATTCATCCTCAGATGATTCACTGCTCTCTTCTGAATCATCTTCTCCAGAGCTCTGTTCAAACAATGCAATGTTCTGTGAAAAAAATAATAGACATTCATAACATTATTAAAGGACAAGAGATTTCGATGAGTCTTAGCCACTTATTGCACATGAATATGGCAACAACTTCATTTGTGAAGTCAGGCAAGTTTTGTTTGTGCTTACACCTTTTGTTTCCATGAAAAAATTACTTACAAGATATGGTTTGGAATGTATTATATAGTATAATAATGGTCTAGTAGATGAATATATCTTACCACTATAGAGAAATATAAAGGTTCAGTACAAACCTATCATCTGTTTTTTTTTCATTTTTAATAGACATTATATGCAAAATATTTTTCAGGCACTGCCGCACATTTATATCATACATGTAGGACTGGGCATGCACACATTTAAACTATATTAATATATTTATTTCATACAAGGATATTTCCTTCTTCTTTTTTAATTATTTTAAAATTTATCCAAGATTATTTAAAGAATGCAAAATGAATTCTTACCATTTCTATAACATGATCATTTTCATTAGATATACATTCTATGTCAAGGTCATCAGCAGGAATAGTGTCAAGTTCTTTGTTTGCATCTTTCATCAAAGGAAGAAATTGTTTCACACTTGATAAAACTGTAATCAAATTTAGATTAAAAGTTAAGAAAAAGCATATGTTTTTCATACTAAATCTTCAAATGATATCTATGTTTGGTCTAGCAATGGCAAAACATTGTATGATGTATCTACATATATATACTTGTCAATAACAATCTTAGATGCTATAAGTACAAATACATTATATCCTGACAGCCCAGGTCACTTATGCTAAAAAAACATTATCTCATGTCATGTTCAATAATTTCTTTATTATTTTAGAGAGTTTTGTGTTGATGACTGCAGAGCTTTGTTAATCTGTGTATATAAACTTTAAATTCTTCCACTACTTTTACTGCTACCGCTGAAAGTAATGAGGACATTAAGTGTTACCCATGATGTCGTTCTTTCCATCTATCCCTTTTTGATTTTTGCTATCTTTCTTAAATTTGACTCATTCAAATTTTATTCAAATTTTATGAAGCTTTAACAAAATGCTTAGAACCAAAAGTTGAAAACTAACACACAGAATAAGAATTTTGGCAGTGATCATGAATTACTTGCCATTCTAGAGTTATGCCCCTGTATCAGGCATGGTGCAAATTACATGGCAATGTTGTGCATTACATTTGTATATTATTATTACTAAATGACAAAACCATGCATTAAAATACAATTACAATAACAAGGCCAAAACATTTTTTCTGTTTCCACACTTTAACTTAAGTTTGTCTCATCCAAATTTTATGGAACTCATGAACAATGTTAAGAACCACAACAAGCAGACAGCTGTCGTATTTGGGTTGTGAGACAGTTTCCGTCTAAGAGTTATATATGTATGCTTTTTTTTTTACTGGAAAAATTGCAACGCTTGAGTCCTGAGACAAATTTTTCTTTTTTTTGAAGTTGTGTCATCCTAAGGCTTGACACTTAAGGTTCTAAATGTCCTTTGATTTTATATCTACCTAACTTCCTAGGTCATTAACATACATGTAAATGTACAACCAACATCTCTTTCTTGAAAATCAGTTATTTTTTCATAGTAATTATTTGTCTTTGTAAACCTTTCAAACCATTCAGCACATATAATTATACATACATAGTGACACACTTATCCTTGCAATGTATAGCAATAGAACTAACCTGAACTTGGAGGCATCTTACAGATGCTTGGAGGTGTAGTAGACTTTCTATCAGTTTGTTTAACAGATAATAACTCTGCTAAACCTTTGTCTAAAAAAATGAAGATAGAAATTTGTTTGTAGCAAGTTTATCAAGTTTGCTATCATACTACATACTTATACATGTACATATATTTATACTGTTTACTTGTACAATGTACATGTAATTGTGTTATTGAAAAAATAAAATTCCAATAAGAATTCGACTCTTGACAAAAAACAAAATAAAATATTGAACAATTAAAAGTAATCATAAATTATTCTAACTCTAGTTGGTTGGTGTTGTTATCTTGTTTGTGGTATGTGGCCATAATTATGATTATGTGTACCATCTATTGACCTGTTTTACATTGTAGATTTGATAAATGAGATTACAGCTGTTTTCTTAGTCTTTTGGGCAGAATCTTATTTTGGAATTTGCTTCCTTAGCTACATGTTAAGTCTTCTGTTATTTGTAGGTAATGATTGTGTCTGACCTGTTGAAGTATGTGCACATCAAGGGTGCAGAATTACTGACTTTTGATTGTACTCAAATCTTTTTTACAAAACTAACAAAAACAAAAATTATTTCAGACCTCTGACAAATCATGAGAAGAATATTTTGATAAATCACAGTAAAATTTTAACCAATTTTACGATAATATGGGGATGAAGTCCCCTATTACAGTAGAAAATTCAATAAAAAAAAAAAAAAAAAAAAAATCGGGAAAATTTCCCGAATTTATCATTGTACTAATGAACTCAAAATTATTCAATTTTTTTTTGTTGTGTTTTTGAATTTCCGGATCAGCGCAGAAATCTACTTCCGTTTCCTGTCTTGTTAACATGAGACTGAATAAATTGTATATTTTTTTATCAGTCTAAGAAAGGAACTAATACTGATTCATTTAAAAAAAAAATGTTTGTTATTAAAAAACCATTACCTGATGACAGCGTTTCTTTGTTTACATTGAATATGACTTCATAACTTAAATAACGTCACAACTAAAATCCCTAACAACAGAACCAAAATCAGAAACGTTACGGTATTTCCGTTAACATTGTTGATTAAAAAAAAATCATATACTTCGTCCCCATTCACAGGTAATTCCTGCCTCAAATTAGTAGCCAATATGATTGTTTGAAAGCTGAGGGTAAAGGGCATAACTACCATTAATACACCTAATCGCTATTTATTCCATTCCGGATAAGTTCTAAAATTACACAACTTTTTCATCCAGTTGAAGCTATCTGGGACCCTGTTTAAACAATTCACCATGCATGATACTTTTTAATGAGACCTGTTTAAACTACCGTAAATACTTCAAACAAAATATTTTTCTACTTCAATTTTAATTTCCAAAAAAGTGGATCATACTGTATCAAAGTTTCTTCATGATCACTTTCTAAAGTTTTTCCTCCCTCAGCTCACTGCTGATGACCTCCATATTCGGCCCATGTGACCTAAACAGGAAGTTGTGTAAATGACTGTTTTTCCAGGAATGGACTAAATAGACGTATTTACACTTGTATGCAAATTTGTCCGCCATTACATAACATCACACAGGTTCCCGGAAACTTTGACTTCATAATTCAAAACATATGACGTCACAACTAAAAAGTGATTGTTGCTTGACGTCAAAAGGTTATTCGGAGGCAAAATACAGCTAAATACCAAAAGTGTAAATACGTTTATAGCGATAAGGTATATTAAATATTTTCCCAGGGGAAAAATTCTTACATTATCTGCAACATTTTGTCTACTGAATGATTCCCATTAGAGTTTTACTCAACACTAGCGTGTAAGGTCAGTATCCAAAAGTGTTATTGGAGTAAAATAGGACCTGATAGCTGAAAATGTTTGTCTGTACTAAATTATTTCAGCATAGACTAGCCATAGAATATTATGAATATTAAAAAGATGTTTTTTTATGATGTAAACAGAGTAAATTTTGTCCATTTCAGACCTTAGATATGAAAACCCTTTATGAGAAGTGTTAAAATTGTTACCATTTTTGCTGAATTCGACTCCTAGTAACTCTTTTGACGCCATTTAATGTAAAAATTTAAGAGTAAACCTTCTATATACATGTACTCAATTCATGTGTCCATGGGCGCAGACATCTTTGAAATAATCTCTATAAATATTGTATAACCTTTTGAAATATCGGTTTATTTTTGTATTGAATAAATACAAAGAAATTATAATCAAAACAATAATGAAAAAAATCAAAAGTATATTTAAATTTTCACAAAATAATCTTTGCTTTTATTTAGAGACTTTTTATCTAACTGGTACCAGAATAACGGTTAAACTTTTTGTGCATCGCTCTATCCAAATAACGTGGTACCAACAAGTGACAAGTTGGCAAAATTTGTAAACAACAGCAACGCACAACCAAAATCGTTTATATCATATATGATTTGGTTACCGTATCACTTTTCATAATAACTCAAAGGTAGTAATCAAATTCGATCCCAAATATAACCGCAATATACATTGTATGTCAATAATATTTAAAAATCGACTATTTTTTCTAGGGACTTGAAGCTCTAGCCTCTACTAGACATACACTAGTCTATAGCCTTCTGTTATTGCTTTATTGCTTAAGCCTCGGTCACACCTTACTGAATAGCTCGAACGGACGCCTAACGGATAACAATTTTGTCAACGGACAACTTTTATTTTCATCCGTTAGGGGTCCTTTTGTCTTATCTGGTAAGGTGTGACTGAGGCTTAAGATTTTAAAGTCCTGTGGTACATGTATAAAAAACAAAAAGTGATGTATCCTGGTGCCTGTCCCAGATAAACCATAATCGATCATAATGACAAACAGTTGAACTGACAGTATAAATAGATAAAAATAAGAAGGAAATGTGGTAATGATTGCCAAATATTGAAATAAGACAAACTACCCACTTAATTTTAAATAAAGTGGATGTAATGAATTATGAAAGCTGTGGTGTAGTGGTTAGTTCATCGTACTACTAACACTAAAGTTTCTGGTTTGATTCCTGTTCCAGGTTGAAAATTTCAGGGACTGAATCTTAGGCTCTCCCTTGACACAAATTGCGAGTATGGTCTTTAGGAAACATTGATAATCTGTCGGAAGGGGATGATTAAAGACACCCTTGTAGATTTTAAAAAAGAGCAGGCTAATGCTGCTACAAGGCAGCACTTGCACCAGAAAAGCGGTAAGGGATTAATATAACTTGCAAAACTTGTTTCCCAATCCGCTGTAAGTAAATACATGTATGTTTAAACTAAGGAATTACATTATAGGCAACCATATGACCTTCAACAATGATAAAATCTCATACTGTCTATAGTCCAGTTCCATAGGTTCATTTCTGAATAATTTCCATATTTTCCTTACTTGTCTAACTGTACATGTATGTGTTACAACTGGAGATAAGGAGAAATACATGTACAAAAAAAAAATACATATATTTATCATGCTGTTTGAAACCACTTCATCATGTTCATCCTATACAGTGGATCCACTCCAGACGTTACATGTGTTTTTTGTAATTGAATGTTGAATATTTATATTCATGTACCAACTAAATAAAGTTTTTTTGTCTTACAACAGCTAACTTATATTACAACTACTTAACTAGTAGTTTTTTGTATAGGATGTCATTTTAATATGAGCTTAAAGGCCCATCTGCATCCTTAAGGATTCCTTGAACTGTTGAAGTCTAAATGAAGGAATTTCGGCATAAAAAAAAAATCATTATCCTGTAGGGTAGTCCAGAAATAATTGATATTCCTTAAGTATGTAATCTTAATTCGTGTAGGACAGTAATTTATAATATCGAATGTCACCATCATACTAGATTTTAATTTCCGGAATATTGTGTGCACCACCATCGACATTAAATCTCATCTGACTTAATAAATGTAATAAGGACCACCATCGACAGTAAAACCTTATATTATTCTATTTAACAAGTCACCTGTGATCATTCTTGTTATCAACTGACGGTGTTAATTTATATAAAAAAAGAAGATGTGGTATGATTGCCAATAACATGAATAACACACAAGAGACCATGAGACAGAAATTAACAACTATAGGTCACCATTTAGCCTTCAACAATGAGCAAAGCCCATACCTCACAATAAGCTAAAAAAAAGGCCCAGAAATAACAATGTAAAACAATTCAAACAAGAAAACTAACAGCCTTATTTAAGCCTATTGCTGAAATAAGTAGTTTGTAAATGGTCCTTAGCTTCAATATGTAACATGTTGAAGATGATTAGAACACTTTATAAATACTAGAAGCTAGAATCTGATAATGATCGCAATGATTTTTTTCTTCTTCATCATTTGGATGAAAGATAAAAACAGATCAAGGCCGTAACTACCCTTGAGGCAAGTGAGGCAATTGCCTCACTAAAATTTCGACACTGATTTTTTTTTATACATATATAAACATATAATAGTCATTTGTTGTTCTGTCTCAACCTTAATTTCTATAACTTGTCATCATTCCTTTCAAACTATTCTTCCTGGATATAACTTAGCATCTCAACGGGTGATGCTTCTCGATTACTTTAACCTATAGTAACGATAATCCTCATGGATCTCTGGTTAAAAACAGGCTCTTGCAGAAAAAGGAAAAGCGACACTGAAGGTTAAGAAGGAATAAATTATGTTTTTGTGAACAGAGTCTGGGTATTGCATACAAATTCTTCATTAGAACAATCCAAAAACGATAAGTAGACTGACAAATCAAGTACTGGGCATCGCAAGGAGGCAGTCCTGTCTGCGGAGTCATTTCTCCGTATCACCAACTTTTGACAAATCAAGTACTGGACATCGTAAGGGGGCGGTCCTGTCTGCGTATTCATTTCTCCGTTTCAAGAACTTTCATCTTTCTCTTTACAGATAAATAAAATATAAATAACATGAAACATGCATGGATTAGGTTTCATCCATGTTTCTTTAACCTTAAAAATTGAAAGAATATCCCATATTCCAATTTGATATTATTGAGGAATGGTAGAACCTGTAACACAGTATTTTGTCTTTACTTATTAGGGACTATGGAATTTCGTTTTCTTTATTCAGGGTCTCGGAATCGGACATCCCAACCCCCAAATCCTAAATTTATATATTCTGGAACTAAAATACCATCGACTATTTCCAGAAATGATTTGAAATTACGGACCTACATGTAAACGTCAAAAACTCCATTCAAATTCCCCTGTACCCATATCATATATACTTACTCTATAGATAGAATCATATACATGTATCTTTCCTCATTCTATCCATAGTTAGTCTACTCTATGTCAGCAAAGCGAGTTTAATATTTTGCAAATGCGACTGTATGATGGTGCTTACAGGAAAGCTTAATTCCCTATTGCAAACAAAACTATTACTACCGATGCTGCTACCGAATTGCTGATGGAAAAGGAATTGAAAGAAGACATTGATCATTGTGTTGATGATAATGTGCTACCTTTAGAAAACAGAATGCCCTGAATTGACTGAAAATATGCATGAGTGGCGAGAGATTGTGCGGTCTTGCCATGCTCAATATTCATCACGATAAGGATATCAACAGAACAAATTATTATGCTGAAACGATTTAACTGAGTGGCCATAGAAAAAATTAGAAAACTCTACTGAATCAATTTTTGTTTTATGTTCTGGCAGCAGACTCAAATTGATATTTGGATGATATTATCTTACATATAAATTTAAATAAAGTTGTTAAAAATTTGATGTTAGTAAAAGTCTTAAAATATGAAAAATTTATATAAAAAGTGTCCAAATTCGAAACATTATCAAACTCTCTAAAAATGCCTAGGATGCAGGATTTTGCACCATTCATTTCATACCCCTAAAAAAAATTTTCGCCTCGCTTCGCTCGGCTCAATTATTTTGCCTCACTAAAATAAGAGGCCTAGTTACGGCCTTGCAGATATATCATGTATATTTTTGTTCAGCAATACATTTAGTATGGATTGAGCTCAAGATTTCAATGCATTTAAGTCTGGTCTACTGGCTGCCTAGTCGGTCCGAAAGAAATTTCACAAACCTTATTCTTCTAAGAAAAATTGAATATGAATGGTAATTTGTCGAGAGAATTACTGTCTCTTGATGTTTAAGGTACTAGGTAATGACTTTTTTGGTTTTAAACCAGTTGATAGAGCAAGGTAACTGATGCAAGAGGTTTTCTTTGTTGTAATGTTAGCCATCTTTAAATACATGTACATGTATTAGATGTTTAAGCATGGCATAAAATAAGATATTTGACAGGGCAGAAACATGACTGGCAAATCTTATCTCTGTGGTGATATCATAAATTATGTTAATCTTAACATGTTCTTAATGATCATGTGATAAAACCAGTATAGTTTTTGTAAATAGTGTGCTTTAAATATAAATGCATGAATGTCTTGTATGTATCTAATATTTTATATATTGTGTGTATTCATTTGTAATTTACATTTGTACATGTATGTCATTCATATAATTGTACATGTGTACATTTTATATGTAGGTTTAAAAGGTTTTGAAAGCTTTGATATGTTTTTAGATAAAAATGAAAAAATGAACATGTGGTGTAAACCCAATGAGACAAACTATATACACTGTACCATTGGAAATATATATACCAGAGTCCAAATGAAATGGATGCTTATTTTATCAAATAAAGATCACTATAATTTTATGACTGTTTAACAATTAGTAAAACCCTCATTGGCAGTCATGCTAAATCTCTTCCTATTTAATTATGATGGAATTAATGGAATTATATTTTCTACTACATGTACAAACGGTAAAAGATCATAATTAAACTAATATGCCTGTGTTGATATTTCTGTAATATTTTAGTCTTAGTTAAAGTCTTACAGAGATTTTGATTTGATATACTGTATACAGAGGCGGTTTTAGGAGCCCCCCCCCCCCTTTTTGGGAAAAAAATTGGTTGCTAATATTGGGAATCACTGAAGCTTGACTGGAGCGGGCACCTCTTAGGTCAGTCAATGGGCCCCCACTTGTGAAAATTTCTGGATCCGCCACTGGTATGAACACCTATATATCCATATGTCAGCCTCTATACATGTGTATATATAGTTAAAATTGTTTTGGCTAATTTGTGTGACTGGGTTAGTGTTTCCAGTCTACAATGTATGTTTAGTTGAAATTTGACTTTCAGTAAGTTTCTGACTACATTTATAAGAAATCACACATAACCAAAGATAGACATGATAGAGTGGGTTTACTGTAAGCAACATCAAACTTTTTGGGTCACAAATTGAATCACATTTTGAAATGAAATATTTAATAATATATACATGTATGAAAAACAATTTAGGACTAGAAGTAGATATTGAATAAACACCATCTACATCATGTACATGTATACTGGTACATTGTATAATCAATAATGCAGTTATATTATTATTATCATATGAAAGGCATCTGTTAAACCGCATCCCTCTTATCCTATGTGTAATAATTTAAACTTCTTAAATTTAGTATAAAATAAAGTATGTGCATGCATATATAATTTCAATCACTTTTCGTCTTACATTTTTACCATATAAATATATTAATGTCTTGACACGCCAGCTGTTGTTTCTTTATGAGGATGGATTTTTACAATACAGCTTCTAGAGATCCTTCAATTTATTACTAGAAACATTATGTTTTTATTAAAAAAAATTAATATGCCTTGTCAATCGAATAATTCACATAGATATAGATAACATATATCTCTTGATATTCATTGAGATGACAGACATTCATGATCAGGGCAAATAAAAAGTATGAATTATTAAGTTTAGAATAGGTTAATCTGGGTTAGAATTATGAATAAATATGCAATCAGAATTGCTAAATTAACTTTTTTTTATTGTCGATACCTTTTTAATGAAACCATGCAATTGCATATGCCTCCAATAATGTAAATCAATAATTGTTTATGACTTGTCATTGTAAGTAATGGCAAAAGTTTTGTGTAATTTTCATTTTGCTTGATCATGTGATGGAAATAGTAAGTATCTTACTTTTGAAATGATGTAATTACTAGCAACTACCAGGTAATTTTCTATTGTTATTGAAAGGGCTGTTGTTTAAAGATATCTTTTTAATGAATTTAACCTACATGTACAAGAAGTTTTTCGCAAGCAGATATATTATATGTATTGACTTTTAATACGACAGCAAAAATTAAATTGTTTTGGTCTAATATTATTATCACGTCATGGTTTTCAGCATCGTTCGAAGACGGATGGTTTCGGTATAATAACTTAAGTATATTTTAATAGAAATCAATAAAATTATAAAAAAATGTCTATAACCACAATAGGAAAGTTGGAATTGATTTTGGGGGTTATGGTCCCAAAGGTTTAGGAATAAGGGGCCCAAAGTGTCCCAATATACAAGCATTTATCTAGTTTCAGGACAATAAGTTGTGTTCTGAAATTGTACCACAATGTTAAATACCATAAGTAGAAGGTTGGGATTTAATTTAAGAGTTATGGGCGCTGGGGCAAACAGCCTAGGAATAAAGGGCAAAAAAGGTGCCAAAAACTAGTATTTTTCGAGTTCCCACACAATTACTTGTGTGTAACTGTATATATCTGTCTGACATTGTACCACAAGGTTCCATATAACAAAGGGAAGACTGGGATTCAGTTTGGGGTTAATTTCCCTGAACATGTAGGAAAGAGGGGGCCAACAAAGAGCCAAAAAGAAGCTTATTTCAAGTTTACAGACAATAACTTGTGTTTAAGGGTATGGATATCTCTGAAATTATACTACAAGGTTTCTTACTACAAAGGAAAGGCTGAATTGAGTTTTGGTGTTCTTGCTCAAAGGGGGGATTCAATAAGTCGAGGACCAAAAAAGGGGCCTTTTTGTAGTCTCCAGTAAATAACTTGTGTTTAAGTGTATCAATCTCTCTGAAATTATACCACAAGTTTTTATACTACAAAGGGATGGTTATGGGGGGTTATGGCTCAAATCATTTAGCAAATAGGGTCAAAAAAGGGGGGAAACGAGGGTTTTTTCTGGTTAAAGGCAATTTAGACAATTTAAAAGCAGTTTAAGGGAGGTAATCCCAATTCCATTTTAAGAATACTGTTATATTTATGTTTGATTTCCTCCCTTACACTGCTTGAAAATTATGTATCAAGAACTGATGATTGTCTTGAGATGATTAGCTGTATTTTTTTTTTTAGACGTTTAATACTATTATTGATATTGATTTTAACCATGACTGTTTGTCAGTTTATATTTTAGTATTTTATGCTGTATTTCAATGAGTTGTTATTGTTGCAAACTCCATTAGAAATTTGAATTGAGATTTTTTGTGGAATAAGGGAAAGGGGAGGTGAAAACAAATTGGAAAATGGGGGGGGGGGGGGAAACCTATGCTGAGTCAACTATTTAATCACAATCCAAATTTAGAGTTGTATCCAGCTTGAATGTATTGTCCATACTTGCCCCAACTGTTCATTGTTTGATCTCTGTGGTCGTATAAAGCTGTTCCCTAAAGTGTGATGGTTACACTGAAGTGTGATGATTACACTGAAGTGTGATAGTTACATTGAAGTGTGATGATTACATTGAAGTGGGATGGTTACACTGAGGTGTGATGGTTATACTGAAGTGTGATGGTTTCACTGAAGTGTGATGATTACACTGAAGTGTGATGGTTGCATAATTGTTACCCTATCTTTTTGACCAAAGTGAGCTGGTTATAACACTACATGACCTATATTCTAACTTTTATCCATGTTCATATGCATTACTTAATTTGGTTGTAAGAAGCTTCTTTTTATGTTTGTTAATCAAACTTAAGTGTTCTCAAATGGCTATTATCTCAATTGCATTGATCTTTTTTTTGTGACATAATTTACTTTTCCTAGGAAAACAGTCCTTAATAGCTATAGATAATCAATGGTCTTTAACATGAGGATGTTTCTCAGCTACATGTCATGACAGGGATGACACCTTCGGGGGAGATTGTAGCTTAAAAACACCCCTCACTTGAAAAAACATTCAATAATCTGTAAAAATGAATGATCACAAATACATGGGATATTTCAGACTTACAAATAGAATCACAAAAAATATTTCCCTGCAAAGTTGGCAAGAAGTGACAAAATGTAAAAAAAAAAATGAGTGAAAATAAGTAAGTTGACAGTGATATAAAAACCAACTATCATGATCATACTTAATTACGTGAAGTAAAACAAGAATTATTTTATTTTGTTTTATTTCAGGCAAGATACATGTAGTTCTGTGACAACCCTTCTTCTTAAATAGGATTGAAATGTATTGTGACGGCTGAAATGGATAAGAAAGGGTATGATTTACGACAAAGAAAGAACCCTCCCACCAAAATCCAACATCCCTCCATTAAAAAATCTGTAACACACAAAAGACCAAAGATGGAAGTTGATTTAGGAACAATTCAAATGAAAGATATTTTAAAGCAAGAAAATGGAACAGTTAATGCAGGCTATTCTGATGAGGATGAAGAGAACACACTATTTGATCAGACACCACTGTTATCTCGAGATGAAATCTGTGCCTCCCCAGATATATTAATTGAAGAAGACAACAGGGAGGTCAAAGTTGACGAGAGCTGGTGGACAATTGGTCTTCAAGTCTTCTTTCCATTCATTATAGCAGGATTTGGTACTGTTGGTGCTGGCATGGTGCTAGATATAGTTCAGGTAAATGAAGAATTTTTGTTCTACATGTATAATTGTGTTATGTTTCATACATACTTTTAAAGTTTTGGTGGGGTTTGTGTTGCTTAGTCTTAATTTTTTTATTTTGTGTCTTGTATACTTCTATTTGTCTCACCTGTCTTTTTCTTTTTTTAGCCATGGCGTCATTTTTTTTTCGATCTATGAGTTTGACTGTCCCTTTGGCATCTTTGGCTCCTCTTTTAATCATGACATCAAAAGACTCAGGTATTTGGGCAGACAACTAGCAATGGTTTATGTGATAACTAAAATCAGTCAAACCAAAATGTTTTGTGGAAATAAGTTCCATAGAATTGTTCTGACTTACACTCTAAAGCCAGTGCTTATAAGAGCATGCTTGTAAAAATAAACTGCTAAATCTTATGTTTTCAAAGAAATAAGCATTTCCCTCTACCTAATAAATCCAGAATTTTGAAGTGAAAACTTAATGAATACAATATTAAGGGTTTAATGATAATGATGATGATAGGGAAAACTTTAAAATCGGTTTTTTTTAATGTTGGATGCAAAATACGAGATAGCAATGACACTCATTTTTGTTAACTGGACACTTGGACTGAATTACCATTATTTTGTCTACCCTATATAGCTACAGCATAATTGTTAGGCATGTCCCTGAGTCCTGCAATGCCAGCCAATTGGGAGCTATGTGCACATTTAAAACCTTTATATTGTAGTTGCCTTGTTTATAAAAAAGAAGATGTGGTATGATGTGAGACAGCTCTCTACAAGAGACCAAAATGACATAGTAGAAAGCAACTATAGGTCACTGTATGTCATAAACAATGAGCGACGCCTATACCGTAAAGTCAGCTATAAAAGACCTGGAAATGATAAATTTAACAATTTAAACAAAAAAACTGACGGCCTAGTTTATGTACAAAATAATGGACTACATGTAAACACAAATATGGAACACAACAACAAAGAACAACCACTAAATCACAGGCTCCTGACCTTGGACAGTCACTTACAGAATGTGGCTTGGTTACACTAGTGTAAATAATAAACAAAAACAATTGTAATATTACAAATGTCAACCACTTAATTACAAACTCCTGACTTGGGACAGGCACATATAGAATGTGGCTTGGTTAAACTATTTTGAAGGTACCAACTTTTCCAAAACCTGGGACAGTGTTCTTCCAAGGGGCTGTTAATCTGTCCCTAAGTCACTCTTTTCTAAAAAAAATAGTGCACAGAATGACTTTCTGTGGTGGCCTTGGCTGTTGTCTGCTCTATGGTCGGGTTGTTGTGTCTTTGACACATTCCCCATTTTCATTTTTATTTCTATTTGTTCAACAGCACAACAATGGTGAATTGAAAGGGAAGTGAATTATGAAATATATTACAGTAAAATCTGTGAGTTTTAATAAACAATGTCTTATTTTCTAATTTCAGCATTGGGATGTATATACAAAAGTTTCTGAGATATTTATTTTAGTTCCTTCTCTACTTGGTTTAAAAGGCAACTTGGAAATGACATTAGCATCCCGACTATCTACGCAGGTAATATAGCAGATTTAGTTATTTATGATTTTACAAGACTTAGTGTTCTACATAAAATCAAGCCTAGAAATCTTGCAAATGACATAATTAGTATCCAGACTATCTACGCAGGTAATATAGCAGGTTTAGTTATTTATGATTTTACAAGACTTATTGTTCTACATAAAATCAAGTCTAGAAATCTTGCTTCAATTTCTGACAAATTTGTCAACAAGAGTCATTTTCTTATATATCAAGTTGTTTGACTAAATGATATGATTTTTCAAAGATTTAAGTTGAATTCTGATTATTTTACCAGTGTGTACTTACAGAAAATGTTACTTTACTTGACTTATATATTTTTAAATATAGTTGTTAAGATCATTAAAAAAATTCTGAACACCAATGTTACCTTTAAGGAGGCTCGTGGGTATAAGATTAACTGTAATTTAGTTATTTTTTTATTTCGATATTACCGCTATTTCTGATATAAGTTCAAAGAAAAAAGGGACATTAACAAAAATGTATGCTTCTTTTGAAGGCAGATTGTGAGCCTAAATGAATGGTGACCCAATTATTTTATTTTATTTTTCTATTAGGATTAAGATAAAGTTCATTTATAGAAAAATATAGAGAAATCCTATATTAAATTAAAAAAAAATGATTTAGACCCGCAAGCCCTCTTAATAGAGATATTTCTTCATTTCCATCAAATTGTTTTAAAAAATGTCAAGTTTGCTCAGATAGTTTTATAGTTTATATCTAGGTATTTTAATCAGTAAAGTATCAGTATTCATTTCTAATTCACCGTTTCAAAATCTAATGCATCCTAGGTAAAATTTTCAAAAATGTACACCAAAACATCGTGATTGGTTAAAAATGTCATAAGCAATGGAAATTCAACCAATGGAGTGACATTATTTTTCATTTTGGGGTACGAACAATGAAATTACCCATGAAGCTTTAGATTCTGAAACAGCCAATTTAATATGCTATTTTAAAAATGAAAGTGCAATTGATTTTTCCCAAATTTTGATTTATCCTTTGTTTGACTGTTTTCTTCACAGGCACACATGGGTAATATGGACAAACCTGGAGAGAAATGGAAAATGATAGGTGGTAATATGGCTCTTGTACAGGTTATATATTTTGATATTATGAAGTCACAAATTTAAAGAGTATTCAATGACTACAGATAAGAACAGTGCAAAGCCAAATGCAAATGTGAAATGATGAAATTATAAATTATTAGAATAGTAATTGCAATTCAGGCAAAGTATATATAGAACTTATATTTTTATAATCAAAATAAAATAAAATTGTATAAGGCACAGGTTTTTCAATTCATCAATTTAAAGACTCCATGTAAAGTTTACATTGCACAACTTTGCTGACCATATGGTTATTTCAAACAGTGGGATATATAATAGACGGCTATCAATCAGTTAATCAGCTTATTTACTTGTTAATGTTGAATCAATAAGAAATAGGTCATGTGTTAAGAATATGAAATGTCCGCTCACCTGTACCAAAAAAAAGTACAATAAAAACCAGCACAAACAAAAAATAACTGATAAAACACTTAACTTAGCTAACTTAACTCTTAAATAACTGTATAATTATGTAACAAAAACATAAATAACAAATTATACAGTATATTAAAAAAGAATATTTGCATAGACTTCTTTCTCTTTTATTGGTAAATTATTATTATTGTTCAAACATTGTTGTTAATCTGTTATATTAAAAATAATTATACATAAAGCAGTTTTGTCCTATGTTTTGATGCTTTCTTTACAGTATACAAGATTGACAAAACTGAATTTTCTTTTTTCTTCAGGCACAGGCAATAGTTGTAGGATTTTTAGCATCACTGGTTGCAATGGTGATGGGATGGATACCAGATGGTGAATTTAATTTACACCATGCCCTGCTGCTATGTGCCAGTAGTATGCTTACAGCAGCTGTAGCTAGCTTTGTATTAGGTTGGTTGTTTTAATTAGTAGATATGAGGTACTTTTCATTGAGACAGTAATCCAACAATACATAGACTACTTATCTGCTGCTAGAGGAAATTAATGGGAGATAATGTGGATTCATTATTATTCGTTGGATACCAATTTTCATGGGTTTTGTTGTTACAGATGAACCACAAATTCAGATGTTCAACGAATAACATATTTTCAATAGGCTTGGTATATAGATATTGGCAAAACCACAAAATCAAATATCCACGATTATACAAGTTTTCAGCAATCCACGAAAATTGATTCCACGAAAAATAAATAGATCCACAATAAAACATTTTCAATGACAACTGGCAATAATCTGATGTTGAGTAGGTTGTGTGAAAGGACATTGAACAAGCATTGTTTAGGAAGGTCATATCTGCATTACTGCAGGCCTAACCTTTATGAACCGTTTAACTGTTAACATGTCAAATATATATTTAGATAAGGCAAAAAGGTAAAAGCTAACTGCACAAATTTAGATAACAGTTACATAAAAAAAAAAGTTTCTAACAAATGTTTGATTTTAATTTATTTAGATAAATGTCTATTAAAATATTTTCTTTAATTGAAGTTGAATTACAGTTATAGCACTTGAAATAAATTGGTACATTTGTATCAACAGTTTTCATGATTATTTCAAACTTTTAAGTAAGATAAATTATCTGTATCATATGGATGCATAAAGTTAAAGATGCTTTTAAAAACACATTTTTGAAACTTTTACAAACACATTATTGAATTACCTCCCTTACTTTGGTTAAATAGTGAATGCTTGTTCCTGTTTCATTTTGATAAATGTCTATGAATATGTTTGCTTTTAATGAGGTAGACTTCTGAGTTTAGCACTTTAAATTCACTGGTATATTTGTTTTAACAATTTCACGAATTTAATGGATTACTTCCCTTTATTCTGTTAATGTCTTAAAAAATTTGCTTACCTCATTAACACTATTGTAAGAACATTATATTTTATTTTATATAGAACTGAGGTATAATAATAGTACTTTTATTTTATAGGTGCTGTGATGGTTATTGTTGTTTTGCTTTCTAGGAGATTTCATATAAACCCAGACAATGTGGCTACACCTATTGCTGCTAGTCTTGGGGACTTAACTACGCTGTCGTTACTTTCAGGTGTTAGTTCTTTTTTATTTAATGCAATAGGTAAGATTAGTTTTATTTTACACATACCTATATTGGCTTAAAGATATGAAGATAGATCTTCAATTATTAATCCTGAAAACACGATCTATTGATGTTTAAGGGCATACGATACAGTTACAGGGGAGGTAATGACGTTGCTAACGTAAAATGTTATTTTCACGACGTCAAACTGTGACATATTGGGAAAAACTGATTTAATTTTAAAACCAATTCATGGACCCCTATTTTTCAAAACATCAATTTGTTTCATTTTGCAGGGAGATGATGTGACCCAAATTTTATAAACTGTAAATAGAGGATTTTTTTTAATTTTGATAAACATGCAGCAAAAAATGACGTATTTTCCTCAATTCATGAACATTTGATAAATATGAGTTATTTCTAAATAAAAAATGCATAATTTTTTAGGATACTTATAAAATACAGAAATTATCTATTATTTAACAAAAAACAATTTGTGTTTATCTTTTATAACAGAAAAAGTTATGTCTTTCTTTTGAAAAAGAAATTACGGCCACAAATCTGAATTTTGAGCAAATATACAAAATTTCGACCTCATTTTACTCAAAAAGTAGCACATGCAGGTATATTTTTTATTACATATTTGATTTAATCAGGTAAAAAATAGCCTACATGCAAATTTTCACGAACTTGTAAATACAGGATCAAATGTGTATCGTATGCCCTTAAACTGACTTGGTCTCAGAAATTTATTTTCTGGTTTTTGATTTGAGGAAGCTAAATCCTTTTTGTATAAGTTTATAGTCATCCGAGGTGCAACTATTGTCCTGAGGCATAGCCAGGGGCATTAGTCATATCCAAGGGTAAAATAATTTTATCATTCCACAAATATTCAGTCAGTAATTGTTTTATTATACAGAAAGAGACGGCTGACAATAAATTTCATAACTAAACTACCTAGCATAAAAGTTATAAAAAGCTGCAACCCAACTATACTGTTTAACTTCACATATATTCTGAATTATAAGGTTAATTTCTGAACTGACATCTCGCCGCAATATAGCCTTTTTGTGCTGATGTGGCATAAAGCAAACAACAATTTGAACTGACATCAACCCTAGATACAAGAGGTAAAATGCTATGTTGATACCCTGTGGTATTCTCAACATCTGCAAATCCTACAGTTGAAAATATCGTGAAAAGTAATTACACTCACAGTCAAAAAGTTTCATTAAGGACAAAAAGTTTGAAACTATTGACCTGCAAAATAGTAATTTGTGTGTACTTATTTTATATAGAAAATGATAATTGAGGTATAATAAATTCAAATATTTAATTTATTCTTTTTTTCAGGTAAACAACATTGGTTGGCACCATCAATAATAGTTTTATTTCTAGCTTTAGCACCAATATGGATATATATATCATTAAAAAATAAATATTCTAATGAAGCAATACGAGAAGGGTGGACTCCAGTTTTGAGCGCAATGGTGATAAGTAGGTAAGGTTAATATTTAGGACACTTAACTATTTAGCATATGGATCCATAGTTTGTATTTATTTTATCAGAAAGTATGTTCCCTATTGGAATTTAGAAAACAAGGATTTATTTAATCAGTCGTTGTTATTTTGCTTTGAAGTCATCTAGCTAAAACTACACTGAAATTGAAGAAGTTATGAGTAAACAGAAGATTTATGCTGAAGTTGTCATTTTTTTCTGTTAAATGCTTGTTTAAAATTAGCAATACGTTATATTCAAAAATACACTAGTTAAGAGATATATACTTTTTATGGTGTTAAAAAAATTTGATAACTTGAAATCAAACGGATAATAGAAATTTGAGGCAAAGATTTTGAAATTACAATAATTTTTCCAAACTTTTGTAAAATTATTTACGAGGAAATAATTATGCATATGAAAAAGGCATCAGTATGTTTTCCAATGAATAAATATGACATATTCTTTAATAACTGTTACATTTGAAAACAAAGCTATCGACAACATAAATTGTAGGAAAATAGCACATTGTTTTTAAAGCATTGAATTTCTCGTTGCATTGAAAACCTGTTGGTGACCTTCTATTGTTGTCTGCTCTATGGTCGGGTTGTTGTTTCTTTGGCACATTCCCCATTTCCATTCTCTATTTTATTAACAATATATATTTAACAATTTTTTTTTTTCTTTCAGTGTAGGTGGTTTGATATTAGATTTTACTGTAGGGAATTATCATGGTATTGCAGTTTTTCAGCCTGTGATAAATGGTAAGTCTTTATGTGTTGGATGGTAATAATATTACAATGAATATGATGTTCAAGCCATTAAAAAAATAATGTGAGTTGATTTGGTGTCCCTGGTATTGAATTTGATATAGCCAGTTTAATTTTTTGTTCCATTGTAGTAGATGAGATACAACACATAAATATTATTTATATAATTATGCCCCACCTACGATAGAAGAGGGGCATTATGTTTTCTGGTCTGTGCGTCTGTTCGTCCGTTTGTTCGTCCGTCTGTCCCGCTACAGTTTAAAGTTTTTGGTCAAGTTAGTTTTTGATGAAGTCCAATCAACTTGAAACTGAGTACACATGTTCCCTATGGTATGGTTTTTTTTTAAATTTGAATGCCAAATTAGAATTTTTACCCAATTTCACGGTCCATTGAACATGGAGAATGATAGTGCGATTGGGGCATCCGTGTACTTAAGACACATTCTTGTTTAACCTGTTGTAATGTCACTTAGTTGAGTTCCTATGTAGCTCTAAGGGAAGCAATATTTTGTTATGCGGTAAATAATAAGCTTTCTTGTGTTTGAGGTATGTACTTAAAATTAAGTGTGTAAGTAGAATTTCTGTCTGTTATTTGTTAAATATTATTTGTATCAATGGTGTTCTTGTATAGAAGGGAGGAAAATTAACTGACTTTAGAAGTATTTAGAATTTGTGATAAGTGCAATCCTTATATAAAAATTGCATTGATTTTATTTGTGCATGATTTGTATCTGTACTTGTGTGTTTATTACGAAGGACCAACAATTGAGATTGAATGGAAAAGGCACACTGTTTATTGTATCTAGTTTACACAAATCTCATACTGTATTTCATGCATTCAAAATTTATGACGACACACTCTACCTCGGATGATTCGAACCTCGGATGAGTCGAATACTTTGGTCCGGTCGATTCGACTTCGACACAACGAGTTTTGACTGTATTTCAACCTGTAAAAGTTGTAAAGAATTGAAAATATATTAAAAAATGTGTAACTTTTGTTTGTTCTATTAACTTCCAGTATAGTCCTAGATGTTTTCTCGATGTCTATCGGCTGTCAGAAAGATTTTGTACCTCATGTCTTTTCTTTGTTATATAAAGTTGAATCTCATTAAATCTCTTTTTTAATTACCAAAATATCCTTTCATTTTCATGTCAGCAATATCACTCAATGTTCATGTTCATTGATCATTTCTGGTAATGAAACCTGAAAAAAAGTAATTGAATGACACTGTATGATTTTGATGCCCCATTTATGGGCATTATGTTTTATGGCCCTTGTGTCCTTCCGTCTGTTTGTATGTCCGTTGGTTTGTCCCACTTCAGGTTAAAGTTTTTTGCCGAGGTAGTTTTTGATGAAGTTGAAGTCCAATCAATTTGAAACATGTTCCCTATGATATGATCTTTCTAATTTTAATGCCAAATTAGAGATTTTATCCCATTTTCTTGGTCCATTGAACATAGAAAATGATAGTGCAGATGGGGCATCCATGTACTTTGGACACATTCTTGTTATATAATGGTATTTATTAAATTTCAGGGGTGGGAGGAAATTTAGTCGCTGTTCAAGCTAGTCGTATTACTACACTTTTACATTTACAAAAGAGAAAAGGAATAGTGGAGGATGTGAAAGGTTGTCCAAATGTATTTGGAACATTTTGTAAATCAAGTAAGTTTTACAAATCTTATCACTATTTAACTCAAAATGACAGTCCAAATATATTTGGAACATTTTGTAAATCATGTACGTTTTACAAATCTTATCATTATTTAAGGATGTTCACCTCTGAGGATCCAAACATTTCTAGAATTAAACTTTTTTTCTTAACCTGATATTGGGGTTTATAAGACTGTAACAAAACAATTGGCAATGAAAAAATCATATGGTGGTGCACTTCTTTTTTTGCTACGGCCCTTTGAAAATGCCCAATTTTGATAAATTTCCCATTTTTCATCGATTTTTACCTATTTTTGGGCTATTATCTGGAAAAAAATCACAGTTCCACAATTAAACTTTTTTTCGTACTTTCTATAAAGATGAAGTGGACCAATCTGAATAAATTTAACCCAAAAAAACTATAGGTAGGTGTAAATATAAGAAAGTTTTATCATACTTTGACGCTTTTTGGGGTAAAATTTACCATGCTGTCATTTTTCTATTTTTGTGATTTTTCTCAGTTTAAAGAACAAAATGCATATTATTTCAACTTTTTTGATATAAATAATTGATAGAAAACATATCTAAGAAGTTTAAAAAGACCAAAATGAAATGGGATGTACATGATTCTTGTAAAATCATTTTTTGTATCCCTCACCCATTTTCTCAAAATTATGGCTAAAAATACTGACTTGAATAGGCGTAAAATTTTGAAAACTGCATTACTCAAAAACCGTTCATTGTAAATACACAATTTTTTCACAGAGATATATATTGATTATAATATTTTTGGAATTCATTGATATTTTCCACCTGCATCACATGTTTTGGAATTAATTCAAGAACGAGATTTCAACGAGACTGAACGAGACTGAACGAGACTGAAATGTCAGAAGAATACATCCTTAACTCAAAATAACAAAATGTTCTGCAATAAATTGAATAATACAAGCAGTTTGATTTGAGACAGACAAGTAAAAACAGCCATTTGAAATCAGCATAATTGTTAGTTAATTTGATTGGATAAATGTTTGGAAAGTAACAGATTCAAAAACTGTTCTTCGACACAACTGTCTAATGAAATAAGTTAAGAAAAATTGTTCTATTTTAATCACATTGCTGTTCTCCATCTGGCAGTAATTATTGAAATAGTTTTGAATAAGATCGGACTTGTTATTGTGAAGTCAGTGACGGGAACCTGACAATACTACAGTGATTTGACTGTTAGTGTTGCTCTCCACCAATTGCAACTCATTCAAAATTTTGACCAAATTGCAATTTGTTTTATAAAATCAAATTGTTCAACTGGTCAGAAATTTGAACCAATTGCTGTAGAAAACCACAGCCAAGTCATGAAGGTGCAATGAGATAAAATAAAACATACTTACAATCCTATAAGACTTTAACTCCACTTTAATGATGTTGTGACAAAATTAGTTTATCAGTTTGTATAGGTTTATTATAATAATTTCTATGCTGAAGGGGAAATGTTTATTTTGAATTGCTATAAAATTGTCCAATATTCAAATTTATTCAAGTTTATAAATCAACATATTATTTGATATAACAAAAACTCTTTATGTATTTTTCATTGAAACGTTCAGCACATTGACACAATGACATTGCGCAATAATTTAATGATTTAAAACATGTTTTTGAGCATTTTTATAGCGATGCACATACATGTACTTAGCCATTTCTACAAAAGAACCATACCTGTCAACCTCTGAAAATGAAAAGTCAGGTCATGACCTGCATTGAGAAAAAAAATCTCAGGTCATAACGCGTACGACATTTTGCGGGCTCAATTGAAGAACAAAAATATATTTACATATAATTTATATAGTCAATATGTATATAAAAACAGTTAGAACATGTATACAAGTTTATTTCAGACTATTGTTATATTCCATAGTAGCAGACTTGGCATTCTTTAAAAGAACTGCACTTGGTTTCAGTTAATAGCAATGCAAATGTGTATTCATTTTACAAGAAAGAAGAGCACACAGTGTATCCTTATTAAGTTCAGCCCTAATCTCTGTAGCTATTTTCTTTACTAAAGAAAATGCCCTCTCACTGTCTGCATTGCTGTTTGGCAAAACCAGTAATGTTTTAGCAAGTTTTGACAAAACAAAAAATCTTGGCTTGTTAAGAAAAATGTCATGCAACTTGGACATTTCTCCCCAAAATGTACCAATGTCAGTTTCAGGGGAAGTGCAAAGTGGAAGTTCATCTAATGGGGTCAACTGATAGTCACTGAACTCATCTTGTAGCTTGTTGAAAATATCGTTACGTAGCTCAGGTAAACAAGTCCTACATTTTGACTTTAGGTTACATTGAAAAAGACCGATAAAACCGAAGGTCGTATTACTTCTAAATACCTGAAACAATTCCGGTCAGAAATCCGGGTGAAATGGGTAATGTTAGAAATTCCCGGGACCCGCCGGGTAAAGAAAAACTTCCGGGTGAGAGGTGAAAATAACGGGTGTCACCCGTAAAAAACGGGTGAGTTGACAGGTATGAAGAACCTCAAACACATCTCCTAAACCACTTATTACATTTCATTTTTTTTTACAAAGAATGTTGATTTATTTTTTGAGAGGTCTATATTATTTTTGGGGATTCTTATTAAAAAACATAGACATATCATATATAATTAAAAAAAATGCTCGTCTTTTGTAGATGTAACAGCAAAAGCTACAAGAGTGTTATTAGCATTAGTCATACCAGGGCATTTAATATTTATGTATACTATAGCTTACATGAAAGCAGGTCACACATCAATTACCTGGACATTTGCATCCTTTTATCTCACAGCAGCTTTTCTACAGGTAAAATATAATTACTCTCACAAATCTTTTTTAAATAGATTAGTTTTTGGGGTTAGTTTTTACAAAATTGCTTACTAGTATTTCATTGTTGTTGGTGCTACTTAAATTATTTGGGCTTACAGATTATTTAATTTTATGTGAAATACATAACCTGATTAATAATTCATATCTCCAATGTGGTGACTAATTTTTAAAATAATAGAAATTAAAAAAAAAACCAGCAAAATTTTATAAAATAATATTGAAATCTTTTTAAATTAGGAAAAATATTGTCAGTCTTTAAAACAATATTATTAATATTTTCTCTCAGATGACATCGTATTTTATCACATCACTGTATCATTTAAGTTGTACATGAATGTGTGTTAAATCATTACATAGATTCATCCAGGTTAAGCATCAAAGTGATTGTGAGATGAATTATTGAATAAAATTGTCCAGGTTTAGCATCAAAGTGATTGTCAATGTGTGTTAAATCATTGCATAGATTTGTCCAGGTTTAGCTTCAGAGTGATTGTGAGATGAATCATAAAGAAGATTTATCAAAATTAAGCAAAGGAATGATTGTGTGTTAAATCATTGCATAGATTTGTCCAGGTTAGCATCAGAGTGATTGTGAGATGAGTTATTGAATAGAATTGTCCAGGTTTAGCATCAGAGTGATTGTGTGTTAAATCATTACATAGATTTGTCGGGGTTAGCATCAGAGTGATTGTGAGATGAATTATTGAATAGATTTGTCCAGGTTAGCATCAGAGTGATTGTGAGATGAATTATTGAATAGAATTGTCCAGGTTTAGCATCAGAGTGATTGTGTGTTAAATCATTACATAGATTTGTCCAGGTTAGCATCAGAGTGATTGTGAGATGAATTATTGAATAGAATTTTCCAGGTTTAGCATCAGAGTGATTGTGTGTTAAATCATTGCATAGATTTGTCCAGGTTTAGCTTCAGAGTGATTGGGAGATGAATCGTAAAGAAGGTTTTATCAAAATTAGGCAAAGGAATGATTGTGTGTTAGATCATTACATAGAATTGTCCTGGTTTAGCTTCATAGTGATTGTGTGATGAATCATTACAAAGAGTTGTCCAGGTTTAGCATTAGAGTGATTGTGATATGAATCACTGAATAGAATTGTCCAGGTTTAGCATCAGAGTGATTGTGAGATTATTCCTTACATAGATTTGTCCAGGTTTTCAGAGTGAGTGTGAGATGAATCATTGAATAGAATTGTCCTGGTTTAGCATCAGAGTGATTATGAGATTAATCATTACATATATTTGTCCAGGTCTTCAGAGTGATTGTGAGATGAATCATTGAATAGAATTGTCCTGGTTTAGCATCAGAGTGATTGTGAGAATAATCATTTTATAGATTTGTCCAGGTTTAACTTCAGAGTGATTGTGTGTTAAATCATTGCATAGATTTTTCCAGGTTTAGCTTCAGAGTGATTGGGAGATGAATTATTGAATAGAATTGTCCAGGTTTAACATCAGAGTGATTGTGTGTTAAATCATTGCATAGATTTGTCCAGGTTTAGCTTCAGAGTGATTGGGAGATGAATTGTAAAGTCGATTTATCAAAATTAAGCAAAGGAATGATTGTGTGTTAAATCATTACATAGAAATGTCCTGGTTTAGCTTCATAGTGATTGTGTGATGAATCATTACAAAGATTTGTCTAGGTTTAGCATCAGAGTGATTGTGAGATGAATCACTGAATAGAATTGTCCAGGTTTAGCATCAGAGTGATAGTGAGATTATTCATTACATAGATTTGTCCAGGTCTTCAGAGTGAGTGTGAGATAAATCATTGAATAGAATTGTCCTGGTTTAGCATCAGAGTGATTGTGAGATTAATCATAACATATATTTGTCCAGGTCTTCAGAGTGATTGTGAGATGAATCATTGAATAGAATTGTCCTGGTTTAGCATCAGAGTGATTGTGAGAATAATCATTATATAGATTTTTCCAGGTTTAACTTCAGAGTGATTGTGTGTTAAATCATTGCATAGATTTTTCCAGGTTTAGCATCAGTGTGATTGTGAGATGTATCATTCCATAGAATTGTCAATCATTACAAAGATTTGTCCAGATTTAGCTTCAGGGTGATTGTGAGATGAGTCATTGAATAGAATTGTCCCAGTTTAGCATCAGAGTGATTGTGAGATTAATCATAACATAGATTTCTCCAGGTCTTCAGAGTGAGTTTGAGATGAATCATTAAATAGAATTATCCTGGTTTTGCATCAGAATGATTGTGAGATTAATCATTACATATATTTGTTCAGGTTTAGCTTCAGAGTGACTGTGTGTTCATTCATTACATAGATTTGTCCAGGTTTAGCATCAACATGATTGTGAAATGAATCATTGAATAGAATTGTCCTGGTTTAGCATCAGAGTGATTGTGTATTAAATTGTTACATAGATTTGTCCAGGTTTAGCTTCAGAGTGACTGTGTGATGAATCATTGAATAGAATTGTCTAGGTTTAGCATCAGAGTGATTGTGTATTAAATTGTTACATAGATTTGTCCAGGTTTAGCTTCAGAGTGATTGTGTGATGAATCATTGAATAGAATTGTCCAGATTTAGCATCAGAGTGATTGTGTATTAAATTGTTACATAAATTTGTCCAGGTTTAGCTTCAGAGTTATTGGGAGATGAATCATTGATTAGAATTGTCCTGGTTTAGCATCAGCCTGATTGTGAGATTATTCATTACATTGATTTGTCCAGGTTTAGCATCAGAGTGATTGTGAAATTAATCATTGAATAGAATTGTCTTGGTTTATTATTAGAGTGATTGTATGTTAAATCATTACCTTGATTTGTCCAGGTTTAGCTTCAGAGTGATTGTGAGCTGAATCATAAAGTAGATTTGTCCTGGTTTAGTGTCAGAGTGATTGTGTGATGAATCATTGAATAGATTTGTCCAGGTTTATCGTCAGAGTGATTGTGTGATGAATCATTGAATAGGTTTGTCCAGGTTTAGCTTCAGAGTGATTGTGTGATGAATTATAAAAAGGATGAACATTATTTTTATATGGCCTAACTAATTAGATATTTCACATGTATGTACACATTTTAGGTTTTGATCTTACTGTTTATGGCAAACTGGATTGTACACTTGTTTTGGAATTGGGGACAGGATCCAGACAATTTTGCCATCCCATACTTAACTGCTATTGGAGATTTACTTGGCACAGCTTTCCTAGCTGTTGCCTTTCATATGCTATATTTATCTGGTAAAAACGTGGGGCTTCTTTTGGATATGGTGATCCTTACAGCTTCTCCTAATGAACTCTTTGGATTGGATGATCCATCCTATAATTTGGGATACTGGAATTACTAGATCAAAGGCTTTCACTGTGAAGTTATTCTGTTTTGTAAATGTTTTAAGAATACCTTGGTATAGTACCGAAATATTCTAAAATTAAAATTAGATTTCACTAAAGTATTGCACATGATACAATTTAAAATGTTGTAGTGTAGCTTTTCATGAAACTGTTTCTTTATTAAACCTTTCTTTCAAATTATGGCAACAACTTGAATATGTTAACTATAGCATTTTGAAATGTTAATTACATGCAGTTAAAGCAAACATGTTAAAAATACTTGTTTTCTAGAAAACGATAATGCCTGATTAAAACTTAGTTATTGAATGCCTTTGATCATGTACCTTTGAACTCTTTTCCCACTTTACAATTTCTTTTATATACTGAATACTGATTTAATAATGACTCATTGTATTTTTTGAAAGTTATTTAATTTATAAGCCAGTTGTACACAGGACAATAAGATACATGTATATACTTTGGATTTTTTCTGCAAGGCCACTCATGTCATATGATTTTATGCCTACTACAACATTCCATTTTATTTTTTCATCAATCTCAATCAGTACAGTAAAGGTTTTTAAAAGATTAAAGGGGCTAGATTATAATGTTTGACAATAGACCAATAAGGAATACCATGACATAAACCCATGATAAAGTATGGAACGCCACGACTGCCTTATGTTAATAATCAGCATTATACGCAGTGTTCACAGCATTATATGAAGTGATCACAGCATTATATGTAGTGCTCACAACATTATATGAAGTGATCACATCATTATATGCAGTGCTCACAGCATTATATGCAGTGTTCACAACATTATATGAAGTGCTCACAACATTATATTAAGTGCTCACAACATTATATTAAGTGCTCACAACATTATATTAAGTGCTCACAACATTATATTAAGTGTTCACAACATCATACGTTTTTTGTTGTATGATGAGATTGATGTATGATGAGATTTATGAATGATGAGATCATTCGGTAAACTTCGTTTTTTAGCGGAAATTACCGAATCCATAATTGGTAAATTACGGTAATGCCCAGCAAACAAATTTAAAAAGTTATTAAAATCATGTTATCATAAGGTAGCATACAATATTTAAAACGGATTGAAATAAGTAAATTAAGAAGTATGATCAATTTAACCCAAGTTTATTCCACACCAGGGCATTTTAAACTTATTTTGAGGATTAGTTTCACCATATTCACAACTTAAGGTAGATCACAAGTATATATATTTTGAGACAGATTTTTTTTATAAATTGCCCAAATGAAGATTTTACTATGCTCTTTTCAAAACTTTAATAAAAAGTATGGGTCACCGTGCTATTTTTCAAGTTATGCGTCGTTGAAATTTGCCAAAATTTGGTTAGTTTGTTCATGAAAAAACACATTAGTGTGCATAAAAAAAAATCTGTGAGATAGAATTTTGAAATAAATTGTGAGAAGAAAGGTTTCATAACATATTTTAAGAAAATAAAAAGAAAACATGGTGTCACCGAACTTGTTTTCTTGCTACAAGTAAAAATAAAAAAATTCCCTATTAGCCCAGTATAAATTTTGTACTGAAAGAGTTTTCTCCCCTTAAATGGCTCATTTGAAAAAAATGATTTTAAAACCAAAAAAATTGATATTTGTTGAAATATTTTGTATTATACAGTTAATCAACAAGTTTTCTTTGAATAATAAAAACATTTTATCCATTGAATTGCAAATTTGTCTCCAAATTGGCAGATTTAGGCAAATAACTAGACAGATTTTGTACTGTGATTGTACAATCCAAGATGGCGGTATACCATCAATCTACCTTAATATGTATATATATTTACTAGAACACATCCGTGATATCGCGGGTCTGTGACTGAATTAAAGAATATAACTATGCGTAAGCCTTATTTTAGTATTGGTATTGTCATCTGATAAAGTCATGCCGATTACAAGATGAAGTTTTCTCTGCTTTTAACATCTTTCTGTTTGAACCCGTCGACCTGGAACTTGTCAATTTAATATTGGTATTATTGATTTTGTTTGGAAAACAAAAGTCTCTGGAAAGGAGTATTTTTTAATTAACAGTTTTGTCCTTTATGAGTTATGAATAAAATTGAATCTTTGATTCGCCGTTTTACGTCTAACAAATTGAAAACTGTACATGCTGTACCTATACGCCTTATTTTAAGTCCAGATTTTTATTATTCGTATTGTCATCTTAGAAAGTCCTACTGATTAAAGTACTACAATCGGGAACAATGTGACAATGATTGAATTAAGTAGTTTCAACCCTGTGATTACGACCCGTGTATATAGCAAAATCTTAAATACAGCGTTTCGTGGTACTCCTGTCAGATGCGGAACGTACAGATAATGTAATAGTTAACAGGTGAATATATTATTGGTATCGATTCGACCCGGAACTTCTTAATTATTGGCAATATTAATTATGTGGAAAACAAAAGGGTCTGGAGTGATGTTATTTTTAATCAACAGCATGGTACTATATTAGTTATATATACTCTCAGATCAGTACTTAATAGTTATAGTGTCTTTTTATTGTTGGGATATACAAGTACCCGCCCACATGCACGTTCACTCTATTTTCTTGTTAGATCATATGTATTTATATTTGTACCCATCTAATGAGTTAATATAAAAAAGAAGATGTGGTATGATTGCCAATGAAACAACTATCCACAAAATACCAAAATGACACAAACATTAACAACTATAGGTCACTGTACGGCCTTCAACAATGAGCAAAGCCCATACCGCATAGTCAGCTATAAAAGGCCCCGATACGACCATGTAAAACAATTCAAACGAGAAAACTAACAAGCCTTTTACAACTGATTTTCATAGTTCGTTCTTATGTTGTTCTGTTACGCCACTGTCCCAGGTTAGACGGAGGATACCAACATCCCGCTAACATGTTAAAACCCGCCACATTTTGCATATATGTGGCCGTCCCAAGTCAGGAGGAGCCTTTATTTCAGTGGTTGTCATTTCGGGGCCTTCTATAGCTGACTATCCGGTATTGGCTTTCCTCATTGTTAAAATCGTACTGTGGCCGTTTAGTTGTTTAAAATTTCTGTGCTGTCATTTTGTCTCTTGTGGAAAGTTGTTTCATTGGCAAGCTTACCACTTTTATATATATACATACATATGTACCGTGCAAACTGACGAACAAACGTAGTAAATGTTTTATTCATCCCCACAAACTCAATTTTCATAAGAGATGATAACTTTAAATGAAAATGTTAAACAGGGTCTTGAAAGGGTAAATTTTTCTATGAAAGTTTAAATTTCTATATAAGACTGCTGATCATATTTAGAAGACAATCTTAGTACTTGCCGTGCTAAAAAGCTTGTAAAAAAATGGAATAATTGATGAAAAGTTATGTTTAACACCTACAGTGAAATGCTTTAAACTGCATTTTCCATTTCTGTTAGATACTTATTCATGTAAAAATGCCAAATTCTGAAAATCGATGCCAAAAATGACTCTATCATGACATATATAAGCTAGCGTAATATGGCACCTATGTGTTATAGAAAGCTGACTGTTTTATTTAAAAGGTAATTAAGCTTTTTAAAACTGAGTACGGACTATAAAGTGGCACCTTGCTAAATTTCTTCAGTAGGAAATGAACTCGAGAATATATCATACAAATTTTCCTACGATATTTCATTAAATAAACTTTTTATTATTTAACTTACATTTTGCCATTCGTATTTCTTACGACGAACAGAACTACTTCAATCATTCACCTCTCAGTTTCATCTTTTCCTTACTTATTTCAATCCGTTTTAAATATTGTATGCTACCTTATGATAACATGATTTTAATAACTTTTTAAATTTGTTTGCTGGGCATTACCGTAATTTACCAATTATGGATTCGGTAATTTCCGCTAAAAAACGAAGTTTACCGAATGATCTCATCATTCATAAATCTCATCATACATCAATCTCATCATACAACAAAAAACGTATAATGTTGTGAACACTTAATATAATGTTGTGAGCACTTAATATAATGTTGTGAGCACTTAATATAATGTTGTGAGCATTTAATATAATGTTGTGAGCACTTCATATAATGTTGTGAACACTGCATATAATGCTGTGAGCACTGCATATAATGCTGTGATCACTTCATATAAAGTTGTGAGCACTACATATAATGCTGTGATCACTTCATATAATGCTGTGAACACTGCGTATAATGCTGATTATTAACATAAGGCAGTCGTGGCGTTCCATAATAAAGGCCATGTTTACATTCATTAGATATAGGAATCCTGCATTGCAGGATAACAACAGATTTATTTTCTGACCCATGATTGGAAATATTATCTTAGTCACAAACTTGTTGAAAACCATCTTAATTTTTGTAAGAACAAAATCTAGAATAGCATGAATAAGAAATAATATGTCAGAAACATCGCCTTTCTGTCTAAATTATAAAGTTATAAATGTTAGCATGGTTAGTTCATGATATTTTGTTCGTGATTTGCACATTTGCAAAAGTGATATTGTAACAAAAGTTTGGTTTAAGGTGGTACCCAACACTTGCACTAAAATTAATTTGTCTCGTTTAATTTTCATAAAATTTTGTCAAAGAACTTACTTTGACCCTTTTACAAAAATATTAAAAAATCAAAAATTTTGAACCAACTGTTTTGTCAGAAAAATTACACTGGTTATATAGCAGTTTGACAAACACCAGTTTTGATCATTGAGAAGCTTAATATTCCATTTACAACACAACGTAATTGAAACGTTTAGCTGACTTTACAGAGTTATCTCCCTGTAGTGTTAGGTACCACCTTAAATGATATAAACTAAATCCACGATCAGACCTCCATTGAATTTGTCAAGACAGGGAGATGGTTCTATCTTTTTAGGTCAAGCTAACAGATAAAAGATTGGACAAAAATTATGTCTGTGTAAAATATGTTTTTCTTGCAGGAACCCAATACTTAACTTTGTATATATAATAAACATGAACTCTTATTTTCCAAAAAGGGTATGAAGTCTGTAAACAGGTACAAATTTAAAAAAAATTAAAATTTATTATTATTTTTCACTTAGGTTATCTGGAATAAAATAATTGGGAATAAGTGCTATTTTAATATGTTTTTTTAGGAAAACTTACTCCCTTTGATATGCTAACAGCTTGGCTATCTGATTGTATTGTAACGTTGTCACCATTAGACAACAAAATATTACATTGCATTTATGAAAGATGGGGAAGAAAAGAGAAAAGTAATGATTTAGATTACATTGTACATGTATTTTAATAATCATATTCATTTTCTACTTGAATGCAGACTTCATCCTCTATTATACAATAAAAATTCCTATAATAATGATAAATTAAGAAAACATTCAAGCATATAAAAATATAGGTTAACTAATAGAAAAAAATATGTTAAAATTTAAATGAAATGATTAATTTGTGTCTTTAATGAATAAAAGAAGTATTTTCATATTTATGTGTTTGAATGTTTCTGAAATTTATCACAGGAATTATAATCTTTGGGATTAACTATAACATTAAAGTATACTAGGGTTTTGTAGTGCAGTAATCTGCTGTGCAGAAACATTAAAAGAGTTTGAAATTTTAGGAAGATAATTGAAATGTCTTTCTTTGAAGATGTAAGGGGGATAATTCTTGTATCTTTGTTATTGTAGATGTTAGAAAGATAATTGTTATACCTTTCTTATTGTTAATGTAAGGGATATAAGTCTAATATTTTTTTTTTTTGTAAATGTAAGGGAGATAATTGAAATACCTTTGTTATTGTACATGTAAAAGAAATAAGTCTAATACCTTTCTTGGTGTAGATGTAAGGGAGATAGTTGAAATTCTTTTCTTATTCTACATGCAAGGGAGATAAGTCTTAATATATATTTTATTGTGGTTGTAAGGGAGATAATTGAAGTACAGGAGGTCAATCAAAAGACTTTTCTGGAGACGTGTTCATTGAGAAGTCAAAGTTTTATAAAAGATCACAACCAATCAAAATAGCTGATTTTGTTTGTCCATAATCAAATTCCTTATACCATGTTAAGTTAAATGCTTGTTTTATTTGTACATAAATGCAATATCTCTTATATTGTTTACTTTCTCAAAATGTTTTGTTTATTTATAAAGTCTAACTTTTTTTTTACTTTCCCTGAAAAGTAATACAACATGATTGTTTCCTTACAGGTGATTATTCTGTTGTTTTTGGCAAACTGGATGGTCCATCTGATATGGCGACTGGGTGATGATCCAGACAACGTAGCTATACCATACCTTACAGCTATCGGGGATTTATTAGGAACTTCATTCCTAGCTGTGGCTTTCCATTTATTGTATTTGATTGGAGACAAAGACGCAGATGTTGGCGAATAAATCATATTAATTATTAATCATTAAGTATTGATTGTGTGTCCACACTTTGCTTATGATAATCTGACAGTACTCTTTTTCTTCAATGTTTTATGGATACTCAAATTTGTTGTAATGTAGGCACACATTTCATTGGTTTACGTGACAATTATCAAAACAGTATATATAACAAAGTGTCATCAGATTTTTATAAGATGAGTGTGGACACTCAGATGGACTAAATATCAATAGAATGGCAACATGAACATTTTAAAATAAATATATATGATTGGTCAAATGTGATATTTAAAGGTCATATGCAATGTACAATTACAAAAAGTCAATTTTAATAGTATTTATTATTAGATAAACATCACAAGAAATATAATACCTCAGATATTATATAACAGCCACAACTATTGGGTGACTCAGTCACCAGCTAGTCTTCCTTTAAAATGAGGTCATGAAAATTTGACCCTGTGGTACAATGAAGTGTTGTTATCTTTTGTTTTAAACCTGTTTTTGTTTATTATTTTGTAATATATGTAAATGTTGATTTGAAAGATGCTTTGTAAAAGCATTTATATTATGTTAAATAGTTTATAATTGACCCAAACATATTGAGATTTAACATTTAAGTCTTTGTTACACATTAATTCTCTCTATTTTGAAGATTTGATTTTAAGAAGAAATATAGTCCTTTATACTGCACTTGTTCTATTTGAGCAGTAAAAATGCGTTGACCCTATATTTCTATGTCATATACAGTCACTGACCTGATATCACTTTTCCTCATGAATATTTAAATAGAAATTGTCGAAATTATATTTGATTATTCATACGACCTCTTCAACCTGTTCTTGTTTCCAATGTAAACAACGATGCGTTTAACGACTCAAACTTGTTTCTTTTACATTTTTTTGGGGAAACATATTTCACTTATTATTATTTTTTGTTTGCAACTTATAAATCATTATGTTTTATGTTAATTGTTGATATTTTAGTCTGTAAACAAACGAATTCGTTCAACATTGATTCCGGTTTCAGTCAACAGGTAATGAATACAGATGTACATTTCATCGTGTTGTATATTTCTCCGCCTGTGTGATATGAGGCCTTTTTAAAGGGATATTTTTCCAATATTTATATCAAATAAATAACATTAACACACTGAACAACAAAAGAAAATGTTTTTTTTAGATTGCAGTATAAAGACAATAATAGTGCATTGACTATTATTGTCTATTTATATCAAAAGTTCTTTAGAATAGAAACTAACATAATATGTTTCCATGTTTAATACCATTTAACAAACTCCAGAATTTTTTTTCAGTATATTTATTATTTTGAACATTGCACTATTATTGCATTATTCAAGGAACATAAGTTCTGTATTTGAAACAGTCAATTCACTACTTTGATGCAGAAAACTCTTTGAACTGATCATTTATTCTGCAACTGAACTTCTAGTGATTTTTTTTTTTTTTTTGATTTTTTATGTAGATGAAATATGTTAAATCAATTAACTGATATTGAATCCAAATTGCCTTTCATTTCCTATATAAATTTTCTGAATGATTTTGTAACGAAATTTAAAGGGATCTGTTTTATATTCACTTCATTCTGAAAAGCTAAAATGTAGCAATGTTTAAAAAAAATTTAAGACTGTACATTGATTGTACCACCATTTGTAAGTATTGTTATCAAAACATAAATATTTTCCTGAAAATTTCAAACTACAGATGGCAAATTTATTTGTACTGTGCTAATATTAACCTGTGAATAACTGTGCAGATTTTGACAAACTTACTTTAGTTTTGTGAAGATAAATGAATGGTTTGTTGCAAACTGATAGATAAAATTTAGTCAGTTTTGTCTATTATATTTATGTAGTTTCCAATGTCCATATCTTTGTAACAGATAGAAATACTAACTCGAAATTTTGAAACTACTGCATCCATAATCAAGATGAACAAAAGTTTTTGGCACATTGACCTTAAACCCCAAGATCTCACATTTTCACAGGTTTGGTCTGTTTGACATGGTTTTGTTTTTGCTTTTATTTTGTAAATTTTATACTATTTTAATAAATATAGCATTCAATATTCCAAATAGACATTTACATAAAAATCTTTAATGATTAACAGTTAAAAAAATATATGACCCAGATTTAGTGGATCAATAACATAGAAATGAAATAGTTTGAATGCAATGTATTATTGTTGTGATGATGACTACACAAGATTGAAGTTCAAAAGTCATGCATATTAATTGGCTGTTTCAGAATCTAAAGCATCATGGGTAATTGTACCCCAAAGTGAAAATAACATTACGTCATTGGTTGAATTTCCATTGTTTATTGCGTTTTAAACCAATCAAAACGCTTTGGTGTACGCTTTTGAAAATATTACCCAGGATGCGTTAGATTCTGAAACAGCATATTGGGACTGTGTTTAAATGATATTAGGGTTAATATTATAACTTAAACTTTTGTACATATATTTTAATATAGGGATATTTGTTTGCTCCACACATTGTTTAAAACATAATCTGTGTCAGAGAAATGTTTAAATCAAAGAAGTCAGTGTTCTTTATTTTGTGATACTCATTGATAATTGACACCTGTTTCCATGACAACTAGTTGTTTGTTATGATAAAGTATTTATTTATTAAAAAATTTACCTGATGACAGTTTTGTTTCATATTTACTATTGTGTCACAGTAAATGTTTATTTAACCATGCTAGCACATAACCAGAGCATAAGCACGATATTTTTGTACCTCACCTACAGTAATAGAGGGGCATTATGTTTTCTGGTCTATGCATCTCTTCGTCCTTTCGTCTGTCCGTCCTTTCTGCTGTCCATTCATCCGTCCGTCTGTCTGTCCTGCTTCAGGTTTAAGTTTTTGGTCAAGGTATTTTTGATGAAGTAATATGAAATTTAGTACACATTTTCCCTATGATATGATCTTTCTAATTTTAATGCCAAATTAGTTTTTTACCCCCAATTTTACGGTCCTCTGAACACAGAAAATGATAGTGCGAGTGGGGCTTCAGTGTACTATGGAAAAGTTCTTGTTTCTGTCCATCAAACCCATATTAACATGAGTTGGGTTGCCATTTTGAATTGCTTGAATTCACAAAAAAGTTTGATTAGTTCAACATGATCCAAAGTACAACATAACCTGCCTTACCTAATTTATGCCAGTTTAATAAGATTGCATCTGAATCTGATTTGTACAGCAAAGAAACAAACAAACAAATACCACATTTTTCAAGGTTAGGCCTGTTGTAATTAGGATTTTCTTGTTGTGATGAAGACCCATTGGTGGCCTTTGGTTGTTGTCTCTTTGACATATTTCCAATTTCCATTCTCAATTTTTAGTAATGTAATAACCATCTGGTTGAACTTTTTGGTTTGTTTGACACCATCTTTTCCATGATTTATGAGCAAAAATCTCTAATGAAGTTTCAAGGAGTTTTATTTTATCCAGATTTTTATATTTTTACAAGCTCTTTAATAATATGTTCAATTTACTTTTTAATGCATTACAACAGGAATAGCAGTACTGTAGCTGAAGAGTTCTCTTTATCAATATTGATTTGACATCACCATTTAAAGGCACCAATTCTTCAAGTACACTTCTGTCACATTACTATAAGACGTGTCACAGTACTTTTCTATCCCAATTTCCCGATTTGTTTTTGATGTTATATTTGTTATTCTCGTCAGATTTTGTCTAATGCTAAGTTCGTTTCTGTGTTTGTTACATTTTTGTCGAGCCTTCGACTTTAGTCGAAAAAGCGAGACTAAGCGATCCTACTTTCCGTCGTCGTCGGCGTCGTCGTCGGCGTCGTCGTCGGCGGCGTCCACAAATATTCACTCTGTGGTTAAAGTTTTTGAAATTTTAATAACTTTCTTAAACTGTACTGGATTTCTACCAATCTTGGACAGAAGCTTGTTTATGATTATAAGATAGTATCCAGAAGTAAATTTTGTGAAAATAAAATTCCATTTTTTCCATATTTTCTTATAAATGGACTTAGTTTTTTTCTGCGGAGAAACATTATATTCAGTCTGTGGTTTAAGTTTTTAAAATTTTAATAACTTTCTTAAACTATCCTGGGTTTGTACCAAACTTAGACAGAAGCTTATTTATGATCATAAGATAGTATCCAGAAGTAAATTTTGTAAAAAAATAAATCAATTTTTTCCGTATATTATTTTTAAATGGACTTAGTTTTTCTGCGGGGAAACATTACATTCACTCTGTGGTTAATTTTTTTTAAATTTTAATAACTTTCTTTAACTATCCTGGGTTTGTACCAAACTTGGACAGAAGCTTATTTATGATCATAAGATAGTATCCAGAAGTAAATTTTGTAAAAAAAATCATTTTTTCCGTATTTTACTTTTAAATGGACTTAGTTTTTCTTCCAGTTAACATTACAATGTACATACAGTCTGCAGTTAAAGTTTTCAAAACATTTATTAGATTCATTAACTATCCTAGATTTTTACCAAACATGGACAGAAGCTTCTTACTAGTTTCAAGAGGAATATTTTTATTGATTTTTTTCCTCAAATTTTGTTGAGCCTGCGATTTACAGCAAAAGTAGGCGAGACACTGGGTTCCGCGGAACCCTTACAAATTTTAATGTTGTTTCGCTGTTCTCCTCTTATATTTAATGAGTTTCCCTCAGTTTTAGTTTGTTACCCTTTTTTTTTTTGTCCATTGATTTACGAGTTTTGAACAGCGGTATACTACTGTTGCCTTTATTATTCCTTAAATGATACGCTTTCCATTCATCTAATCGTATAATGCAACTGATTCACAAAAATAAACATTTGTAAAATTAATGAAGTGTATCACAAAATTGGGATTTGGAAAAAAAAATGAGAGTTACTTTTGATTTTAAGATGTAGATTTCTGTACTTGCAACTAATATGTCTGATAAACGAGGAGAGCAATTGATTTCCAAGTAGTAATGATTTATTTTAAGAAAACATGTCATAATACTATTCAATCTTTCCTACTGTATCTTCGTTTTCTTCATAAAAATCCTCTATGACATCTAAACACTGTAAATATCTCACTAGTCCTTTGGGAAAAGTATTCTCTATATATTCAATGTATTTCCACAAGAATTGTCCATAGTGTTGACGCAAAGTGTTTCTACAAGCTTGCATTAGTTTTGGTGGAAGAACTTTCTCATAAATAATTTCAATAAGTTTTTTATCTTTACAATTGGTTGATAATTCCTTTAATGTCTCACAGGAAACGGTGCATGTAGTCCGCAGTACCATCCTAAGTAGTTGTCTATATCCATTACATTCATTTCTTGACTTTAAAAGTGATAAATTTCCCTCTAAATCTAATTCTCCATTCTCTTTAATGAGTATTACTATAAATTTCAATAGAATCAATAAAGGCAATTGATTCTCGGTGAAAAGATTTGGATTGTTACTCACTGCACCATGTCTGAGTAAGAACTCGAACACATCAAATCTCTTGTAACGAATAGCCATCATTAAAGGAAATGTACATTTCAAGCTGTAGTAATCAACATCACAATCTTTTTCAACCAAAGAGACAACATGAACTAATGTATTTAAAGGATGTGAAATAACACCAAAAAACAAACAACAATCTTGAGAATGTTCATTTCGAAAACATTTACCATTTTTGGCCAATAAAAGGTGACATATGTTATCCAGACCCAAAATTTGAGCCCAGCACATTAAACTGAATCCATTATAGAATGTATTACTGTTGAAACCATAGTCTAACAGTGTCTTAACTTTCTGTGCATCATGAAGAAACAATGAATCCACTAAAAAGCCATTTCCTTTCCTTCCAGCAACATTTATCTCTTCAGAACTGATTCTTCCGAAAAATGTGTTCTTATTTTGAAGAGTTTGTAGAATAAGTGTTAACATTTCAAGAGAACCTGGAAAAAAAAAGAACTTGTGATCAATGTTTATTACCTGATACAATTCACTATTGATCTCAATCAGATCTTTTTATATCTTATGACCTTTTTTAATTTTTTAATTGTTAATTTATTTACTAGTTTATTAAATCAAATTCCTGAATTTTCTAATCTACATCAAAATAACGAGAGTCAGATTAATGTTAACATTGTTGAACGGAAGTAAAAGTACTTCTCATGTATTAATGAATTTAATTTACCTGTTGGTATTTTAAAAGTTGGAGATCGAGGGACCATACTTCTCTAATTTACCTGTTGATATTACGTTGGAGATCGATATCTAATGTATTTAACAACATACAAAACTCCCGTCAAAGAGGCTTTACAGAAGGAGTATCATCACTATGTGCAGCATTCCTCACATCAGAAGCAATCGGAAGAAAGTAAGAAGTTAAAGATACTGCTGAACTTAATAACTTTTGATGCAGAAAAGGCATTTGAAAAACTAAACCATGAAATACTATTCAACAAACTACCATTATGGAATAAAAGGAAAACTCTGGGTATTACTGAAAAACTTGTATAAAGGAATGAGCATTAAGGTTAAATGGGAAGGGCAATGCACAGAAGATGTAATGGTGCTGCAAGGAATTCAATAAGGTGCAAAACTATCTACAACGCTATATAAATGCTACAACAACGTCATACTTGAAAGCATATTAAAAAGTGGACTTGGAGCATGTTTTGATGATATAAAAGTCCCTGCACCAACATGTGGCGATGACATTGCTGTCCTGGCAAATAGTACTGCATATGTACAAGAAATATTAGATATAGTACAACACCATACAAGCAGAGATCTAGTCAAAACCAATCCAACTAAATCTGAAGCGGTTCTATATAATGCAAAAGGCTCAAACATTGCAATTTGAAGAAAATGACATCAATATAACCAATGAAACAAAACATCTAGGTATCAAAAGAAACGAGCAAAACTGTGAAAATATCTCAGAAAGAATAAGAACCGGAAGGGCAACAATATACAGCCTTCTTGGAACTGGGTTACATGTCAGAAGGGGATTCTCACCCATGGTCGCATACAAGCTATTGAGAACATATGCAGTACCAAGAAGCATATACCGACTTGAGGTGATGAACTTACTTGCAAAAGAAAAGAATAAGCTAGAACTGGCAGAGATAAAAATCCCCCAACAAATTCAAGGGCTTCCAAATAATACAGCAAATATGTCTGTCTATACCCTGGTAGGAGCAGAACCTATTGCCATCACATAAGACAAAAATGTACTCAACTTCTTCATGAATATTGTTCGAAATTCAGGAACCATAGAATGCGAAATTCTGCGCCGACTAATAGTATTTTCAAACCAAAGAGGAAAAGACTTTATCAACAGAGTAGAAAAAAAATCTATCAAAATACAATGTGAAATCTAGTAGCTACTACATAGAAAATCCACTGAATAAAATCGAATGGAAGACTAGTAGGAATAAAGATCAAGGAATACTGAAAAAATGGGAAAAAAAACATCACTTAAATACATAGAGATACAGAACAATCCATTACATGAAGCTCACAATATATGGAAAACGGTAAAAAACAATAGTAAAGATGTAAAGGCAGGAGAAATAAAAGCAAGCCTATGTACTCAAACGTACATATTCCAAGCCAAAAGAGCTAAGTTCGATCCGAAAGTTAATCCGATGTGTACAATCTGTGAACAGGAAAATGAAGATCTAGAATATTTTATTCTACACTGCAAAGAATTAGAGAAAATAAGATCTAAATAATGCTCAAAAATCGAACAGACAATGGATGAAATTGATACCTCAACATACAAGAAGATCATACAACAAGGGAATTTACTGCAGCTCATAATGGACTGTACTAGCAAGGATATAAAATGTTACCCAACTGTGTATGAAAACATTGAAACTCTGGCTAGAAATATGTGTTATGAGATGCACTTGCTGCGCACAAAAGGATAAAAAAACTTTATCAAAAGTACAGTATAAATAAACTTTTTAAAATAAAATAGTTCCTTACTAATAGTATATCATCTTACTATTTTATAACTTATGAGTATTTAAAATAAATCTTCTCTTTTAAAATTGTAAGATATCAGTTATAATTTAAAGAGGAATGACAAGATCTCCATACAGTAAATTATACTGTGAAGAAGATTTATTTATATATAGCCATTTTACATAAGTCTTATAAAATAAAATTTTCGTTATTAATCCCGATGTATTTATAGCACTCGTAACTAATAATTATAAGTAATTTTAATTTGAGACCATTTCAATTCTTATTTGTAAATATATGCAGTTGTTTTTTTAACATTTTTCTTACACCCCAGCACATACCAATTATTATATATCTTTTAAAACTTTATGATGACACTCCTATGAATCAATTATGATATCTATTATTTACTATTTAGTGATTATTATAACCAAATTCAGTCATCTGTATATAATTATTTGTTTGCCTATGTTTTAAGGTGTACATAGTTGCTAAAACTATACCCTTTGGGTAGTGCTCCACAATTAATGGAGGAATATACAAGAAACTGAACTGAACATACTTCTGTAATTTACCTATTGGTATTTTAAAAGTTGGAGATCGACCATACTTCTGTTATTTACCTGTCGGTATTAGGTTGGAGCTCGATATCCCGTACTTCTGTAGTTTACTTGTTGATATTGCATTGGAGATCAATATCCCATACTCCTGTAATTAACCTATTGATATTACGTTGGAGATTGATATCCCATTCTTCTGGAATTAACCTGTTGTTATTAAGTTTGAGATCGACCATACTTCTGTAATGTACCTGTTGCTATTATGATTGAGATCGACCATACTTGTGCAATTTACCTGTTGATACTTAGTTCGAGATAGACCATAATTCTGTTATTTACCTGTTGATATTAAGTTCGAGATCGACCATACATCTGTAATTTACCTGTTGATTTTAAGTTGGAGATTGACAATACTTCTGCTGTAATTTACCTGTTAACATTAAGTTGGAGATCGACCATACTTCTGTGATGTACCTGTTGATATTAAGTTGGAGATTGATAGCCCATATTTGAGTAATTTACCGGTTGGTGTTCAGTTGATATTAAATTGAAGATAGACTATACTTCTGTGATTTACCTGTTGATATTAAGTTGGACATCGACCATACTTCTGTGATGTACCTGTTGATATTAAATTGGAGATCGATAGCCCATACTTGAGTAATTTACAGGTTGATGTTAAGTTGGAGATCAATAGTCCATACTTCTGTAATTTACCTGTTGATATTAAATTAGAGATCGATAGCCCATACTTCTGTAATTTACCTGTTGATATGAAGTTAGAAATCGATAGACCATACTTCTGTAAAAACCTGTTGATTTTAAATTGAAGATAGACCATACTTCTGTGATTTACCTGTTGATATTAAATTGGAGATCGATAGCCCATACTTGAGTAATTTACAGGTTGATGTTAAGTTGGAGATCGATAGTCCATACTTTTTTAATTTACCTGTTGATATTAATTTGGAGATCAACCATACTTCTGTAATTTACCTGTTGATATTAAGTTGGAGATCGATAGACCATACTTCTGTAATTTACCTGTTGATTTTAAATTGGAGATAGACCATATTTCTGTGATTTACCTGTTGATATTAAGTGGGAGATCGATAGCCCATATTTGAGTAATTTACCGGTTGATGTTAAGTTGGAGATCGATAGACCATACTTCTGTAATCTACCTGTTGATATTAATTTGGAGATCAACCATACTTCTGTAATTTACCTGTTGATATTAAGTGGGAGATAGACCATACTTCTGATATTTACCTGTTGATATTAAGTTGGAGATCGATAGACCATACTTCTGTAATTTACCTGTTGATATTAAGTGGGAGATTAACCATATTTCTGTGATTTACCTGATAAATGTTAAGTTGGAGATCGGTGGACCATACTTCTGTAATTTACCAGTTGATATTATGTTTGAGATGAAAAAATTCAAAGGAGAAAAATAAATATTATGTTGACGAAAGGATATACTTCAATTATTTACCTTTTAGAGATTAAGTTGTTTTAATAAATGACAAACTGTAATAATATACCTTTTGCGATTAAGTTAAAGATAGGACATACTTCTAACTCCTTTTTACTCTTTAACTCAAGAAATGCACGCATCCATTCCATATCATTATTGATAACACATAGATCAGCCGCTGTCAGTATATTTTGTCTTTGTGTATCAACTGTTGTGTCATATTTGTTAAGAATTCTCATACTTTCAATTTTTCGTTGTTCAACTGCATACTCCAATGCTGTGTTTTTCTCTGTCGAATAAATGCGTTCAAGATATCTTGTGTGAAAAGACGGATTTCGCTCAAATCTTGATAATAACATATCTAAGATGTCATGTCTGTCCATTTTAACACACGACACCAGTAATGTACATTGTTTATCATGTTCAGTATTTGTTGTTTTCTCATAGTGCCAATATTCAATCATCTTCTCGTTATACTGTAGGAGATCAAAAAGACATTTAGTTTGGTTATGTACAAGTGTCAAATAACATGGGGTAAAATAATGAATATCTGTTATCAAAATTAACTCCATAGAGCCCCCAGAACATGTCAGTGGCTTAAAATATGACAACATTTCATACATTTTTTCTGTTTTGCCAATAATAACAAGTATATGTATGAGATAAAGGCCACCATAAGATCGTTCTTCTAATGGGCCTTTTATTTTGACATATTGTTCAAAAATCTTTTCTGTTAATGATGGGATTTTCAAAATGTCGGTTTCACCACACAAATCCATTATAACATGAGGACACATGCCACGCATAATACACTTTCCTAGAACCCTAATAGCTGACGTGGAACCCATCGACTCCGGAAGTAATCCTTGCTCCAAGTAAAACGCACAGGAACACATTTCACCAGATGATAAGTCTTTATACACATCTGAAATACAAAATATAATGAAAGTAAAAGAATATTATGTTTTAATTTTACCGTCTTATTCGTACGTTTGAATAATAGCACTAAGGGAAAGTGTTATTATGTCAGGGCTCGAATATCTGTTTCTTCTACCGCATATATATTATATGAAAGGAAGAAGGAGGATCTAAAGAACGCTTCAATGTGAAACACCCAACATTTGGAGGTCAGTAAAGATCTTCAAAAGGATTGATATTGCCAGACATAAGGTGATCATTATTATTTGCTATAAGTTCAATAAAAACAGAAAAAAACACTATGGCGAAATTAAATCAAACAATTAAAGGACAAACATCAATAACAACTAAAACTGCTATTGCATTTCCTTTGGTTTTGAGCATTTTGAATTTTGATTTGTTGTTGTTGTTTCTAATTGTAACCATTTCCAAAACTTTAATACAATGCCACTTTTGTACAAGAGAGGGAACATACCATCAAAACCATCACTGGGTTTGACCTACCATTCTTATGAAGTAAATTGTATTTAAAGGTTTTCGGCAGCATTTTCCATGGTAACTGCCGCCATTTTGGAAATTCCAAAGCCAGATGCTAAATCGAATTATGCCAGTCAACGGAGTGGAACTCGTGTGTTCCGAGAGAGTCAGTAGTTCCTTCTCCACTATATAGTAGCACCAGTCGTGTTGTTTAAAAATACAGCGATAAGACTGTCACACTCGGTATATTAAAAATCGGGCAACCAAAGCATGGTGGCGTTCGTAAAACTTTTAAAGGTCAGCTTCAATATTGTTATTTTGAATGGCCTTTTAAGCAATGGCTTCCTTGCAATCAATAACTCTATCATGATAGAATTTAACGCCTGTCCTCGAACAATATGTTACAAATACAAAGATCGTTGGTACAACATGTACTCTTTTGTTGATGTATTTCTTTTTTATTTATATGAATGTGTTAATTATTTGGTTTGAGTCCAGTTATCCCTGGTATAACAAGATATATTTGGTATTGTTATGTATAAACCAACAGAATTTAACTTACTAAATCTCATAGGGGTGTTTACTACCGAAGAGTTTTCTTTGAGAAATAGAAAAATATTCTCTTCTGAACTGTCACAAAGAAATTTAAACCATTCATACTGGCCACTCTGTGGATTAACTGAAGGTCCTGCAAAAAAAGGTAGTTTTCACATCCGATTCGACATTTGAGCAGATACATATTGTTTATTTCTAAAACAAAATACATTTTAATTTGTCTAGTATAAAACCGTTCATATGTCAACTTAAAGAATATTTTGTGGACGCCATCAATATTTGGTTAACCGATATATGGTGTATATGTGTAACAAATTGCTTTATTCTACCACTTCATTTTAACTCTGATGAATATATGTGGTAGTTGTTTCATATACAAAAGAAGATGTGGTATGCATGCCAATGTGACAACTATCCACAAAGGACTAAAATGACACAGCCATTAACAACTATAGGTCACCGTACGGCCTTCAACAATGAGCAAAGCCCATACCGGCATAGTCACGGCTATAAAAGGTCCTGATAAGACAATGTAGAACAATTCAAACGAAAAATCAAAGAGCTGAAAGCTCTGAGAAAAAAATGACGCCTCTGTCTCTAATATTGGGATAGTTTTAATGCAAGTCTTGATTTTCACATACCTTAATTAGTTTAACAATGCAACATGTCTCGTAAGCATATAATTGATATTTGTATGTGTGTGTGTGTGAAGTGAAGGTGACAACTGGCTGGTTTTTTTTTAAAGACAAATGAATAGGTCAAGACTACCTGAATTGTACAAATAAATACCGTAGAAAGGCTTGTATATTTCTCACTGGTACATAGTCTGAATCTGGGTCCGTTCACGCCCATTCACGTGTTCGCCCCCTTTCACTTTCACACCCTACATGTTCGCAACCAATCTTAATTGATTTTGTGTTGAACAACTCTGTAAGTAAGTGTTTTCTTATAAGTATAATTGTTGTCATTGTCTCAAAATAAGGTGAAACAACATATTTTTTTGGTGTTGAATAAATCTTAATCATGTTTTGGATAGCGTTTTGTTAAAAATAATAATAATCCTTTCTAAATAAAGTGGTATTTTGTCAACGTTTTATTTTGTGTTGAATAACTCTTAATCATGTTTTGGTTAGTGTATTGCTATAACTTTGTTTCATTGACTTGTTTCAAAATGAAATGAGATTCTGACTAATTTTTTTTCTGTGTGTTGACTAAATTTTATCATGTTTCGGTTATAATAGTGGATTGCTATATTTTGGTTCCTATATTATATTGTTTCGTTGTTTCAGATCAAAGGGACCAAGCTGTTAAAAACAATTATCTTTTGTGTTTTTCCTTTAAAATCTTCAATGTTTTACTCATACCAAGCTATAAATATATTCAGTATTTACACCAAAGCAATTTAAAACAACAATCATGATTTTCCAGTTGTTCAACTTGAATTCGAGATTAAATTGGGCGCGAAGAGTAGAGTGCGAATGGACCTTGGGTGCAAAGGTGTGAACGTGTAGGGTGCGAAAGTGTATTGGGCGCGAACAGACCTAATACCACATAGTCTGAACCCCCTTCTCCCACAAAATAATAAGTAAATAATCTTTTTGTTACTGTTATCAAAGGTCTAATGAAACTCAGGTAATTTCTAACATTTGTCAAAGAATTCTAGTCAAACCGGCACCTGGTTAAATTGGCACCTGGGGTAGCACTCCACAGTTAGAAATTAAAATTAAAAATGAGCAACAAAATGTTTTGTCATCTCCTATTCCTGGATTTCTAATACATTAACCTTACTGTTTGTGTTGTACATGTGCATATGTATGTAATCAGTATCTTCCATAGAATTGATTTTTCAAAGTTAAAAGGGTGAAAAATAATTCCTTTTATGTGTATCCATGGCAACATTCTGCATTTATTTACAATAAAATATTGAAAAAAAGGGGGTAAACATGTCACATATCCCCCCAAAATTTGGATCAAACTAGAATTTCAATGCCTTTGAGTGATACCTTTTTAGAAACTGTTTGCATAGATCTTCCTAATGATCAAATAAAAAGTGGGTGTCTTTCGCCTCATTTTTTCGTAAAATCTAAGCACAAAGTTCGTGCCACAAAAAGTTGGAAATAAACATTACAATAATTGCCGGACCAATGTAGGGTATGGGCATGCACATACGGACTGTCATACAGAAAACAGCCTATATTACATGCATTACATAATCTTGATGTTCATATAAACACAATACGAAGGCTATTTTAGTACTCAGCTATCCAAAAATGAATTTTATTTCACACTAGCTCTCATATTTTAAAAATCCACAGGGGCCAAAATGCGAAACTACACACCTAACTGTGGAGTGCTACCTGGACAAATCAGCACCTGGTTAAATCGACCCCTGATATAGTCAATTCGTCACCCATGTTAAATATATATTTTTAACAGTATTTAAGCAAAAAGAGTTAAATACTAACTTTCACATTTTTGGGTGTTCATGAACATTTTGTATATATTTATTTTTCTTAACTAAATGACTTTTTTGGTGTATTTTTAATGATATATATATTTATCATATATTTAGTACAAAATACAGCTATTTTGTATATCTAATAAAGGTTCTTTTTTCCAGTCTGTATCACCTACCCTGTATCGCATACCCCGTATCGCATGGCTAAACCCGTATCGCATACCCCGTATCGCATACCTTTTTTTTTTTTTTTTTTTTTTAAACTAAAGTCAGTTTTTTTTTGCTTCAGATTTTTTTTCTTAAAATAGGTCAATTTTTTGAATGACGTCATATTTGGTATGTAACGTCACGAACATCAAGTTTTCATATTGTATGTGACGTCACGAACATCAAGTTTTTACAACAAATTGTTTGGCACACTAAATGCAACTATAAAAAATACAAAACACTCAAATATATACAAAAATAAACAAAATATTTTCAAAACAACAGATTGTAAGGTAACCTAGGTGCTTCGTATAAATAATTGAGCAGTTATTTCAAAGCTTTGAAACAAGAAAAAAGCAGAACTGAAGGTAACCCATTGCTATGGATCAGAAAACAGTTCATATAATATAAAACTCTTCTGTTGAAATATATGATAAAGCGTATAATACATGGCAAAATCCGTATCATATGTCGTATCATCCCGAGACATCAATATCAGCCCAAGGGCCGTTAGGAAGGCGTCCCAGAAAAAAAATAAAATATCCTTGCCCGTCATAATTATTTGGACTAATACATGAGATATTGGATATTTTTATGCATTATTTTTACCAGTTGAGAATTTTACAGGATTGCTGGTTTAATGCTGTTTAAACTTTACTGAAAAAAAACCACCTTAAATTTGCTAATTATTTGGCATGAAAGTTTGATTTATTGAAAGGGACTCCATTTTATTTTAATTATTGTCTAATTGTTAAAACAACAGCTTGGGTAAGGGCTCCGTTGTTTACCTTTATACACAACAACATATTCACTTTGGTTTCGTTGTTTACCTAAATACACAACAACATATTCACTATATATATGATCTTGGTAACAGTTATTAATTAATTGAATAGAAAATATTATAACAAATATTATTGGATGCCGAATTGACGTCAAATAGGTGCCGATTTGACTAGACGCCAATTTAACCAGGTGCCGACTTGACTTGTACGTTTCAATTCCTCTGCGATCGTTTGCGGTATTTTCTTGAGAAAACCTATTTTCCATCAGCAAAGAGAAGAAGAAATTGCTTGAAAATGATTCTAGAACGCTTCATGATTGTTAAAATAAGTTTAATTCACTGAAAAAACAATTTTGAAACTTGCGCTGTTTAAACAGGAAGTTTCAAAAGCACGTGTTAATGAAGAAATTAACCGGTGAGAGTGGAAATCCGTACATGACAGATATCACTATAATACGACTTTGAAAGTAAAACAGTTCAATCCTTTTGTAAAAAAGTCTTTAATATACCTATCACATTAATGTTTGAATGGTCTTAAGCTTATTCAAACCATATAAGTCGGTATGAAACACCAAAACGGAATGAACAATAACCGATTACGTTTTGTAGTTTACAAATTCTAAACTGGTTTCCGTCAAACTACAACACTTTGTTCGAGTGTAGTGGAATACAAGCAGAAAACAGTTAGTTTGTAAAATAGTAATATGAAACCGAGTGTAAACTGGTTCCTGGCTGATTACTACACAATGATCATGCATAATGTTAACACAAGCAGATTCCAGTTTGTATGGAAAATAGTAAATACGAAACCAAGCGCGGTAGGCAGAGAATGTAATGAAGTTCAGGTCGCCAGTAATGGAACAATGACTGCGTCATTTTCCAAAAACTACATGTACATGTCATAGGCACTAATACCAAATATAACCTAAAATTAGCAATTGAAAGAGCAATATAGAAGAAAAAAACCTTTAAATACAGCAAGTATTAAAAAAACCCACCATGAAACATATATTTTCTGCACATTATCAAATGATGATAATACAACTCATACAGCCATGTAAAAACAAATAAAACACATATACTGTTGTTGCGTGTCAATATAATAAATACTATTAGAGAAATTCACATGTTTAATTTGAAGTAAACTTAATTAGCAAGTCAATCATCGATGCTAGCATGACTAGTATGTAATCGTATAAATTCGATTATCTCAACATGTTTTGGTTGACCTATTTTAAATATAAACAGAGACGACAATCATTTTTATTAATTATTACCTTTGTTTCCACTCTTATTCAAGATGCTGCTTCCCTTCTGCCCCATGTGTTTATATCATGTCCTTCTCCAAAATGAACGAAACTTTATTATTATAAACTACGACATGTTTTATTTTCAATAACAGTGTTGTGTAAAGTAGGTTATTAAACGGTTATATCACATATTCGCATGAGTGATTCCTGTAAATTTAGATCGTGGTTTAAAAAATCAAAGCACACTCGTACTGTTAACTCCTAATATTAATTGGATGGCTAGCAAATAATCAAATTGGATACATAGCTTGCCTTATTTCAGTGTAGACCACTAGAAGAAAGTTGCAGTTGTTTATTACGTCCATATCATTTAGGACGATAAGATGTTAAACCGTCTTTCAATTTGGTAAGTTGTGAGGGCATTGATGGTTGTCATCGAATTTTACCGAACACAAAGAGAAAAAATGCAAAGTCTGAACTCAATAAATGTTCACAGTTCGATAAGCCGTGACAGTATACAAGATTTCTAACGTGAAATAGACACCCTCTGGATAACATGTTTGTCTATTCGTAAGCATTATCTACGGGAAATATAAAAAAAAACCCGAAATAGGATTTTTTTTTGTTCAATCATAAATGAAAGTAAAATCTAACAGACATAGAACAATCCAATTGAATTTTAATCTATGTATAACTATATTTATGTACTATCGGGTCATATGACCGTAGGCAGTCTTCTGGGGTCGCCTCGATGGTTAATCAGTAGACGGCGTACGTCTAGACAAAAATACAAACAAGCCCTGAATTGTTGATACATGTCACCAAGGATTTGTATAGTATACAAATCCTTGATGTCACCCAGTACATTCATTATTTTATTTTTTTTGCAGACTATTTATAATTTGGACATACGTTTCAGTAGGTTATATCAGATATGAGAATTTGTGTCAAATCGGTGAACACGAATTTCATCATATCTAAGCAAAGAAATGAGCCAAAAAAAAAGAGCAATTTTCCTTTTCCCAAATCATTTATATGCTTTTAAAAGCTTGACATAGCTTATTACCATTTTGTTTTAATGTGGTGTACTGTGGTAAATTTGTGTATTCTTGTCTTTAATTTTTGCTAATCCATGATGCTTGTTCTATATTATTTCTTATATGTTCTATGCTTGTGCATCTTTATTACATATTTGTTTGTTTTTAAAGTGATTAAGATTATAACACAATGTTGACTGTTGTACCCCTATTTTTGTCATTTTTACCTGTTATGTTTGTTTGTTTTGTTCACACATATTTGTCAATATAATGGAATTTGCTGCGGCGACTGTATAACAATTAAAAGTGAGTGATTTATCTAGCCGTAAAAACAGATTTAATCCACCATTTTCTACATAAGAACATGCCTGTACCAGAGACATGTGTATATATGTCTCTGCCTGTACTGAAGTCGGGAATATGGCAATTGTTTTTCATACATTTAGTGTGTTTGCGCTTTGGATTTTGCCATTTGATTAGGTACTTTCCTTTTTGAATTTTCCTCGGAGTTCAGATTTTTTGTGATTTTACTTTTTATGATATTTGATACTTATATTTCTATTGAAAGTACATTTATAAACAAGTTTTCATAAATGAGGTGAAATCATGCATCTTTATGAAAAAACAATTATTTAAAAGATCTTATATATTGCAAGGACGTATAACTAACATACAACTGGCATTACTTAGGTTCACGTTTTCATTTCTTTTTCTTTTAAGAAAGCAATTACTTGTTCTTGTTTTTAAAATTTGTGGTTCGCTGGTACAGAGACTGACCATTTATTGTGTCCGGTTGCCTATTTTGTGATTTGGACCGATTGGACAGTGAGCACTCTGAAAACCGACGTAAAAAGAGCCGTAGTAAATGGATAACAGGTAACACATGACAAAAATACTTTCATTCAGTTATATTGATATACAACACTGTTGCGATCTGCCATCATTTGGGGACTTGTCGAAAACGAAATAGACCCGCCCATAACATAAGTTTTTCCGTTTTCGGATATGTAATAATCAATTGCATTCTTAATTTATAAAAAAGAAACGGACGTTTACATCACGCAATATTAACATGAAACAAGTATATTTTGTTCCCAAAGCTTGATATTAAGGGCAAACATTGAAGAGCTTAAAGTGATTTGCCGGTAGTCAGATGTACCATATTTTTTCACCCCTGAAGAAAACCATGTCATGTGACTTTTTTTCACTTTCGTTTTGTCTTTACAGAAAATAAGGACCTTTCATTCTGCTGGTTGAACTTGTTCGCCACATAGTCAGCCAAAAAAGGCATCAAAATGACAAATACAAAACACAGTACAGAAAAGTTCCAAGAACTATTGACTAACAGACTGGAACAAACTATTGGATAACATTGTAGTGGGTCTCATTGGGGTCTAAGCTTGACATGAGATTGCCGATTTTTTGTAAGCATGACACATGTCAAATTATTGTGGCGTGAAAACAGGAAATGAGGTCTTACGGGAATCTGACAAAACAGTAAGCGGGATCTGGGATTAGAACCCCCCAATGAGACCCCCATTGTAAATTGCGCATCAGTAGACTCTTTAAAATCTTCAATTTAGCCCTTCCTCATTTTTACGCCTGTCCCAAATGAGAGGCTCTGGCCTTTGTTAGTGTTGCATGATTTTTAATTTTAGTTTCTTGTGTATAATAAGGAGTTTAGTAGGACATCCATTATCACTGAACTAGTTTTCATATTTGTTTAGGGGCCAGCTGAAGGACACCTCTGGGTGCGGGAGTTTCTTGCTGCATTGGAGACCCATTGGTGCCCTTTGTCTGTTGTCAGGTTGTTGTCTCTTTGACACATTCCCCATTTCCAATCTCAATTTTATTTATATTTTGACAATAATATTTAGTTTGCTTTTAATTTACTGATCATTTAAATAAAAATACAGAATCAGTATTTATACCAATAAAATCAATATTCAATGATCTACTCGTAACTACAATGTTGAATTGGTAACCTTTTAGAAGTTCACCTGCACTAGGAGGGATTCAATTTCACAACCCCCTTCATTGAACCCTCTGGATTTTGATAAGGGTCTAGCATGGTCAGATTATTAATTGATTGGTAGCTAACACCTTGACTGAAATAAATTTTGCTGGTTTAATTTTCATAAAATTTTAACAAAATTTAAATATTTACTTTGAACCTTTGACAAAAATATAGAATTTCAAAAAACATTGAACCACACACATTGGATACATAGCAGTTTGCTTAACACTAATTTTGATCATTGAGAAGCTTAATATTTCCTTAGAAATACAAACATGATTAAAACGACCAGCTAATTTTTACAGAGTTATCTCCCTTTAGTGTTAGGTACCACTGGTACTAAATAAAACGTTTACTATAACTTATATTTTGACTAACACTCAGTCTTTATATTTTAGCAACACTGCAGAGGGTGGACAGACAGGAGGTAAGAATCTTCATCATAGATATAATATCAACAAGGCAACAATTTTTTTTATATCCCCACCAAACACACATTTAGGGTGTGTGTTTGAATATAGATATAGATATTTATCATATATTTAGTACAAAATACAGCTATTTTGTATATCTAATAAAGGTTGTTTTTCCAGTTTGTATCACCTACCCTGTATCGCATACCCCGTATCGCATAGCTAAACCCGTATCGCATACCCCGTATCGCATGGTAAAACCCGTATCGCATACCTTTTTTTTTTTTTTTTTTTTTTTTTTACATAATTTAAGATTTTAGTGGTTTTTTTGCTTAAGAAAAAATTTCCTCAAAATAGGTCATTTTTGTTAATGACGTCATTGTTTGGTATGTAACGTCACGAACGTCAAGTTTTCATATTGTATCGTTTGGCACACTAAATGCAACTATAAAAAATACAAAACACTCAAATAAATACAAAATATTTTTAAAACATCAGCAGGCAAATTGTTAAGGGCATACGATACAGTTACAGGGGAGGTAATGACGTTGCTAACGTAAAATGTTATTTTCGCGACGTCAAACTGTGACATATCGGGAAAAGATGCATTTTTCGACTGATTTTTATCATTCAAACTGATTTAATTTGAAAACGAGTTCATGGACCCCTATTTTTCAAAACAGCAATTTGTTTCATTTTGCAGGGAGATTATGTGTCCTAAATTTTATAAAGCTGTAAATAGAGGATTTTTTTTAATTTTGATAAACATGCAGCAAAAAATGACGTTTTTTCCTCAATTCGTGAACATTTGATTAATATGAGTTATTTCTGAATAAAAAATGCATATTTTTTTAGGATACGTATAAAATACAGAAATTACCGATTATTTAACAAAAAACAATTTGGAGTTATCTTTTATAACTAAAAAGTTATGTCTTTCTTTCGAAAAAGAAATTAAGGCCACAAATCAGAATTTTGAGTAAATATACAAAATTTCGACCTCATTTTACTCAAAAAGTAGCACATGAAGGTATATTTTTTTTAACATATTTGATTTAATCAGGTAAAAAATAGTCTACATGCAAATTTTCACGAACTTGTAAATACAGGTTCAAAACTGTATCGTATGCCCTTAAGGTAACCCAGATGCTTTGTATAAGCAGTTATTTTAGGCTTTGAAACAAGACAAAAACAGAACTGAAGGTAACCTAGTGCTAATCTATGGATTAGAAAACAGTTCATATAATATAATACTCTTTTGTTGAAATATATGATAAAGCGTATGATACATGGCAAAATCCGTATCACATGCCGTATCACCCTCGACCAATATCATCCCTCGGGCCTAAAGGCCCTTGGGCTGATATTGATGTCTCGGGATGATACGACATATGATACGGATTTTGCCATGTATTATTCTCTATATATATAATATAGTTGTTCGGTGTGAGCAAAGGCTCTGTGTTGAAGGCCGTACATTGACCTATAATGGTTTACTTTTTTTTGAAATTGTTATTTGGATGGAGAGTGCTCACACCACATCTTCCTATATCTATATAGTAAGTCCTTTTAAAAATGCAACAATATCCAGACCTTTCCAATTTTGTCTCTTATATTTTGTTGTGCGTTTCCACATTTTCTCTCATAAACTTAGTAAAACACCTGACCTTTAATTTGCAGAATCACCATAATTATCTTGAAATAAGATTGGCAACAAATAAAAAAGCTTGTAATTCTGTTTAAAATGTAATACATATATGTTCTTGTTGTATAACTCTTTACTGTACAAACTGGAACTGGAAAAGTATTTTTTTTCGTTATTACAAAAGATATTTTAATTCTTTAATTAATGGAGACCATGTTGAAACCTAGGTTACCTCTTCAGTGTTCATGGGTAAGTGTCTCATCAGAACTTGTTTATTTTCATAGCTAAATAGGTCATAGGCCAAACAAGTAAGTATATGTGTTTCAAGTTTCTTATAGGTAAGGTCCTTTTGTAATGTTTACCATTTCACAACCCTCTGTAAATGCACTTGAATTTGCTAGTTTATTTTAGCTTATTATTGGCAGAATTTTGCTTCAACTTCACCAGCTTACTGCAACTGTAAGCAAAACTCTGTCCAAATGAATGCTTATAGTAAAATAAGCCTCACTCTTTTCAAGCATTCATTTTGTATTTGTCAAAGCTTATTTGTTGCGCTGTTTATAATTAGTGATAAATTAAGAGATATATACCGGTATATTAAAGTTTATAGGTAAATAATGCTAGCCACTGAAAACACTGCTGTGGAATGGCCCAACGCACTGCAGTCTGTGCAGGGTAATTTTACCCTCTTCTTATTGTAAATGCTAGACATGGTAGGTGAGTGGTGTAATTATTTCAACCTACTTGATGATGTTAATTTCTGTCTGAGCTTTTACTCAGCTAGTATATTTGGTTGTTGATATTTTGGTGATAAGTGATAATTTAGTAACTTTGGTTTCAACTGTAGGATGTTTCTAATAAAGTCTGTCACCTTAAGTAGTATCACTAGTACATATACAGTTACCTATACCAGGTAGTTGTTAATTTATGTGTCATTTGGTAATCATACCGCATCTTTCTTTTTATATAACCCCTGTACCAGAAACAATTCTGTTGTAGTCTAAATCTATCAAGTCTGTCTAAATCTATCAAGTCTAAATCTATCAAGTCTAAATCTATGAAGTCTAAATCTATCAAGTCTAAATTTATCAATTCTAAATCTATCAAGTCTAAATCTATCAAGTCTAAATCTATCAAGTCTAAATCTATCAAGTTTAAATCTATCAAGTCTAAATCTATCAAGTCTAAATCTATCAAGTCTAAATCTATCAAGTCTAAATCTATCAAGTCGAAATCTATCAAGTCGAAATCTATCAAGTCGAAATCTATCAAGTCGAAATCTATCAATTCTAAATCTATCAAGTCGAAATTTATCAATTCTAAATCTATCAAGTCTAAATCTATCAAGTCTAAATCTATCAAGTCGAAATCTATCAAACTTGTTCACTGTGAAACATCACCACCAGAATTAGGTATTCAAAGCAAAGAAAAAATTATAGCTAAAAGGTATCTGCTATGAATTCATTATTATTTGTTGGATATAATAAAAAAAGATGTGATAGGATTGCACATGAGACAACTCTTCACAAGAGAAAATTTTCAAGTTTATCAGGAGATTTCAAGAATTTTATGTTAAAGACCAAACAGCCTATTGTTTATGCGCATCAGCTAACGCAACTTGGTAGTGACATAAAAGCTCTATGACGTTGTTTCTAGCAATGAAAAAACGTCAAATTGTAACGTCCTATTTCGCGTTTTTCAAGGATTTCATCATGGTGCATGCTACGTAGATACGCTACGTAGCGTCTTCCCAAGAAAAGAGGAACTATTATGCGTCGCGCTACCTAAATATCATGTGGATATTTAACACAAATGGACACATAAGATACTACACTATATTTTACATTCGTTCCAATAAAAAAAAATATAAATTTTGATCTCGACTTTTTGCATTTGCGCCCATCTGAATTTTATTTTATTTTTATTCTTTCACATGCGTAGATTTTGTCTGATACATGTACATGTATTTGCATCAATCTGTATTTCATTTATTTCTTCTTCATTTGCGTAGATTTTTGTCTTTTGTTTGTGCCGATTGTGTACAGCTTAGGTGAAAAATGTTTTATGGTCTGTGCGTTTGTTCGTTCATCCGTCTGTCCCACTTCAGGTTAAAGTTTTTTGTTAATTTTTAAGTGTCGATTCAAAAAAAAATAAAATTGATTATTCACAAGGTTAGGCCGATAATCAATTATGCCTAAAAGTTTTGACCTACTGGTAACATGTGCATGTAACTGATATCTGGATGATTCTTGTAAAATAATGTCCGATCTTGCAATGAATTTAAAATTTATTTATACTGCTTATTTTACAAAATCTTATAGTAAGAATAAAATGATGACAAAGGGTCATTTTTGTTTGTCATTTGTTTCATTTTAAATTGTCTTTAAGAGAAATGATAAACATATCGTCTAATCTCGTTAAAGCTTACAGCTAATTTCCTAATGTCTGTAGATCAACACTTTTGCCTGCTTGCTTTGTTTGTATATTTCGTATAATAATATTTTGATGACGTATATACAGGTTTACATACCTATACATTAAGATGTCAATCTTAATTTCAGAGCTTGAGTGAATATTAATACAAACAAAGCAAGGAAGCCAACCAAAATTTTACCCTACATGCATAAGGAAATTAGCTGTAAGGCAACAAATATTAATAAAACTAATACTACTCAGCGAATGTGAATTAAAATCATAATTTTCAGTGTTTAAAACTAAATTGTTGTAAATTTAGCTTATGACAAAAACAATTGCTCCAAGAATAATATCTTACATAAAATCGCTCCCTTTCATTTAGCTATAACTGTAACCATAAAGATTGAAAAAAAATCTATTTTCAATGCTGGCAACAACTTTTTCTTTGTTTTAATTTCCAAAATGAGCAATTTAGATTATATTTTATCCTGATGGAGAAATCTTACTTTGTAGTTTCCAACGGAAATTATTTCTAAATTATTTTTTTAATCAAAAACTTTTTGTATTTTATATTTACTGTCTCGTTTATTGAAAACACATGAGGTAGTAATAAAAGGATTGTATTTTAAGATAGATGTATAATGTTTTAGAATCAAACTTTCATTCATATATTATACCTATAACTTTAATTTCCTTCAGTTATATCTTAAATATTGAAAAATAATGAATTCACAAACTTGATGCAATAATTTCTAAACATTCGTCTTAGTCGGAAAAAATTTTAGTATGATAAGTGTATGTCCGTCTTTTAACAGTACCGAATGAGTTTATTACGGCAAACTTGACGCAAAAAAGAAACAAGCACATATAGTCTCTGGTAAAGTCAACTACTGTAAGTTTACCAGTGCCATCTTTCATTTCTTCTTTTATTTTCAACAATTCTGCATATGTGGGACAAAGGACAAAAACAAAGTTTCAATACAAAAGCGGCGTGAGAGGTTATTTCAAACAATTTTCCATTCCGACTGATGGTGTTTCTGAAGGTTTATATTGTGCGGCAACATCATAAAAATCTGAAACTGATACAAGCTTAATCTCTAGTATTACCGGACAATAAAGAAGGTGAATATAGTTGTTACTCTTGGAAATTTAAATGTGGGTTCAAACGTCCAATTTGCGATTTCTTTTTTTCAAATAGTGCGCCAGCAAGGCAAGTTTGTACTATGACGTCAGATGCAATGTTCTGAAGAAAGAAAACTCTTTTCTTCAAAACAAACGAGAAAAAATCATGAAAATTACTCCATAACTTTTTTGAAAGGTCGGTGACATTCACTTTTTTTTGCTTTATTTTGAAGAGTACATATGGCACTTTCCTTCTCTAAATTTTTATGAAGAAATCACTGGTAGATATTTTTTAAAAATGGAAACACTTTTCAGTTTTACGTTTTATATTTGGCGGGAATGAAATAAATCATATTTTTAAAGATCAAGTCTATATGAGCCTTAAACTCTTGAACCTGTATTTGAAAGATACAAATCTACTGTTTAAAGTGAAACAAGAATTATGCTTGTAGGTTTGATATAAAGCATTTTTTTGAGAGTAGATAACAAGCAAATATTATTTTAATATTCGGGAAAACAGGAAACTGAGGTTGCTATAGTGACAAAACTAAGTCGGTGACCCCCAATTTTTTTCATCATATTTTGTTCCTCAAATCATGAAATACCTTCACACAAAATTTTAAGGAAAAATCACTGGTAGAAATGAATAAGCTGTTTGGTCTTTAAAGGCAGAAGCTAAGAATATAAGATTGCTAATGCACAGAAATTAATAGTTATAGGTCACTGTACGGCCTTTAACAATGAGCAAATCCCATATCCCAAAGTAAGCCATAAATTAACCTGAAATGACAAATGTAAAACATTCAAACAGTGTAATTTTATAAATGGAAACCTTATTATTTTCATGGATTTTGTGGGTACAGGTTAACCACAATATTTAATGTCCATGAAAATCAAAATTCTATAGGCTTATATGCAGACTACAATAAAACTATGAAATTAAATATCCACAAACATGCTAATTTTCTTAAAGGGCGTCCGATACAGTTACAGGGGGAGGTAGTGACGTTGCTAACATAAATTGTTATTTTCCTGATGTCAAACATTGACTTATCTGGAAAAGGTGCAGTTTTCGGCTAATTTGTATTATTAAAACTGATTTAATTTGAAAATGAGTGCATGGACCCCCATTTTTAAACCGTTATATTGTTTTATTTTGCAGGGAGATTATGTGGACCAAATTTTATAAAACTGTAAATAGTACAATTTTTTTAATTTTGATAAATATACAGCAAGAAATTATGTTTTTTTCTCAATTCATGACCATTTGATAAATTGAGTTATTTCTGAACAAAAAATGTATAATTTTTTAGAATACTTATAAAGTACAGAAATTACAAATTATTTAACAAAAAACAATTTGTGTTTATCTTTTAAAACAAAAAAGTTATTTCTTTCTTTTGAAAGGAAAAATACGGCCACAAATCCGAAATTTTTAGCAAATATACAAAATTTCGACCTCATTAAACCCAAAAAGTAGCACATGAAGGTATATTTTTTATTACATATTTGTTTTAATTGGGTGAAAAATAGCCTATATGCAAATTTTCATCAACTTGTAAATACAGGATCAAAACTGTATCGTGCGCCCTTAATCCATGAAAATTGGTACCCTTGAAAATAATTTAAAAAAATATACATGAATCCAGAGTTTTTTGCCAGTTAGTAAAAACTATTCGCTGTACAATTTATCCACTTTATTAACATGAATTTTTCTGATAACAATACTTTATTTTGAAAAACAGTGTTATTCAAGTTTGAATATGACATAACTTAGGTCTATGAAAAGTAAAATGAATAAGTGAAGGATAATTATTTTCTGTTTCATAATTCTACATATTTCATTGAAATTAAAATGCTATTTAGAGCTACATGTTACTGTTGAAGGCAATTTTTCTCTACTCCTATCAATTTCAATTTTTAAAATATCATGTAATAAAAAAAAAAAAAATTCTGTTTGTATTTTTTGGAATATTTGCTTTGTATGAAATTTTCATTGTAAATTTAAAAGTTATAAGGAAGCATACATTTTATTAACGAAAAAAAAGAAAATTTTGGAAAATATAAATTTCCTGTATATTGAATATTTGAACGTGAAAAAGGTAAAAGATTTTTGTATAGTATTATTCATGATCAGCTGATCTTCAATCTGATGTATTGTTTCTTGGGTGGGACCTTTTTACCATTGTGTCCTGAAAACATGATTTATATAAAGATCATTATATTCAATTAGTACTGAATATCTCACCCATAAACTGAATTAGCTCAAATTGATTTTGAAATAATAAATTAAACCACAAGTTTAAGTTTAATTAAACATGTTAAAAGAATTAAAAAAATTCAATTTGTATTTTGAAATAATCAAGGTGCGGTTATTATGACTAACGGTATTTTAAGTAAAATATGAATGAAAGTATTCCAATAAAAATTAAAATTAGTTGACCTTTCATGTAAAGTTAAATACTCATCTGCAAACATCTTGTAAAGTATGAATGTTATTTATTTACTTTACGTTGTAAAGATCCTCTGTGAAAGTATAACATCCACCCATGTGAGACACAAACATGATTTTTATTTGATTGCTTCATACTTTAACAGTTAATGAATTTTGCAGTGACTGATCAGTATAATCTGCAATCAATTTATGGAATGTGGTTTGTTGTATCGTAAAAAAATACTTTCATGACGGAAGTCTTTGAATAATTGAGAAATATTGTTGTCGTAACCATTGGATATTCTGTTTATTCTGTTCGCTATGTCAATTGTATTACCTTTACATTCTTCCCCACCCCCTAAAATAGAGGTGCCGAAGTATGCAGGGGACATGCCAGATGAAGATGTAGATCATAATCCAGATGCAGCACCCCCTGAGCCTACAGCACCTACTCTGGATGGGTTGAGCCCAATACCTGGGTACCAGAATATTGGATTCTCTGGAGGTAAGATCTTTGTATAACATTTTACAGTTTAATCATTTGTCTGCAGAAATGGAAGATTTAGACATTTAAATCATACTGATAACATGACTTAAATAATGGGAAGGGATGAATGGGGTGTATTTTTTTTTTTTATATACACGGCAATGATGATAAAATATTCATGATGACTATAAAATTTAAGAATTCAAATGTACTTTTGTAAATAGTATTATAACATGATCATAGAACAGGTGCATAGAATATAGGTATATTGGAGAATTTTTAGAAAATATCAAATAATTCTTCTTTTTTAATTGAAAACAACATATCTTCTATCAATTCTTGGTGATTTCTATAACCTTGGATAGACAAGAGACCAAACATATTCATTACATATAATATAATTAAGGGGGGATAATCAGAATTTAATTTTGATTGATTATATTGATTAATTGTTATATTCTATTCAAGAAATCTTTTAAAATGGATTTGAATCATGTTGTAAGGATATTGATTTATTCATGTGTGTGCATATTTGAAGTTCCTGAATGGAAAAGGAAATACAATTTATCATGCATATGTAATTTTTTATTACATTTATTACATTTTTCAATAAATTGATAATAACTGAGCTTTGGATATTTAAGTATTTATTAAGTGATGATCAAAGAGCATGTAATAAATAATTTTCAAACGTAATTTAATAATAAAATTCCTATTTTGATAATTTGCAAATAAATTTGTATACATTGAAGCCCTTTTAAAAAGTTCAATTTAAATGTGTTGCTTCAAGGATAGATTCACATAAACTATTGAACTAAAATTATTTAAGAATTAATGCAGCTTACGGGTAATCAGTCATTTTTTGATAAAAGGTAAATTTGAAATAGCTATAGTCATGAATCTCATGATAGTATGCTGCCTTTTTTATAACATGATTAATATATTATATTATAAGTTTTTTTTTCAAAAGTAAATGTTATTAGCAAAGAAATTTTAATATTGATGTTTAAAATTATAATTTCATCGGATGTACATGTATTTTGATACTTGAACACCCGGCCATTTATAAAAAAAAATAATACTTAATTTTTATAGAATTGTTATATAAATATGAAATATTAAATGTTATTAATTTATTTTAAGAGAGAACAGATTTTCACTAGTGAGGAGAAATATTTTTCTTACACCGGTCAGGAAATGTGAAAATTGCACAAAAATTAGAGAAACTTATTTCACAGATTTTAAACACTGTTAATATCACTGATACAAAAACAATACTCAGTATATTGAAGAAAACATATGTGAAATAAGGTATCCTTAAAATATTTTTTTTACATTACTCATGAAAATGGTGCCTAAAGGTGCTTTCATAAGATACGATTTTCCAAAAGATATTTCATCTTATTCGAAATTGTTGTCCAGGAAAATCATGATATGATTTTTTATTCATTTACCAAACAACATCTGATTTTAGTGCTCATCGAAAAAATTACATTTTAGAAAAAAAATATCTGATTGAAAAGGATAGAATATTGTACCATGTAATCCCACTACAGATATAGTGACAATGTAATACCTGACTCAATTTTGTCCTTGATTAAATTTGTTAAGCCTGGGTTATCTCCCATTGCCCAGATTTCAAAAATATTTTTTGTAATATCTACTTTCTCTGCTAACTTCCACATTGTGATTGAGTTACAGTAAAGACTTAAAAAAAATCTAAAAAGCAGTTTTGTTCAATTAACAGTTTATAATAAGGTTATTGCCACTAAAATTGAAATTATAATTTTTTATTCAGATTTTTTACCGCCTCCACCATTTGAAGATGTAGTACAGCCACCTGAAGAAAGAAAAGATATCACCAAGTATGTATACAAACCTATGGTAGAGTTTATTTTCTGACATCAGACTTGAGTCCTAATCTGCATAACTACATCAACAGAACAGTTAGGTTTCCAGAGCTAAAACAATTTGAATGAAATTTATAATGATTGTTGTTTTGTTGGGAGAGAAAATCCCTAATTATTTAGCTCATCTGGTATATGTGTGAGCTCTTTATATTTTATAGCTTCTTTTGTCTGTTGTCTTTTCTTTGTTAACTGTCAAACTTGGCAGCCATGGTCAAAAATAGAAAATTGGGTAAAAAAAATAGCAGATTGGGGTAATAGGCAAGTTTTAAGCCATAATATAATAGAGAAAATTGAACAGGGCAGAAAATGATTTGAATTTCAAGCTATTCTTTCAACTAAAACTGTCAGACCACTCTTTTAATGTCCTTTTCTTCAATTTTTTGGGCATTTAACTATTAAATAGTATATAAACAATAACGATTAGAAAGAAACTAAATTGAACGACATGGTATACAAATAAGTCAACATGGTTTAAATGGTTTTTGTCGAGCCTGCGACTTTTGTCGCAGAAAGCTCGACATAGGCATAGTGATCCGGTGGTGGTGGCGGCGGTGTTAGCTCACTTCTTAAAAGCTTTATATTTTAGAAGGTGGAAGACCTGGATGCTTCATTCTTTGTATGTGGATGCCTCATGTTAGGAAGTTTCCGTCAGTCACGTGTCCAATGTCCTTAACCTCATTGTCATGGTTCAGTGACTACTTGAAAAAAAAGTTAAGATTTTTTGTAATGTTAAATTCTCTCTTATTATAAGTAATAGGATAACTATATTTGATATGCAAGGTCTTCATACCCGTCAGACAGTTTTCACTTGACCTCAACCTCATTTCATGGATCAGTGAACAAGGTTAAGTTTTGGTGGTCAAGTCCATATCTCAGATACTATAAGCAGAAGGTCTAGTATATTTGGTGTATGGAAGCATTGTAAGGTGTACATGTCCAACTGGCAGGTGTCATCTGACCTTGACCTCATTTTCATGGTTCAGTGGTTATAGTTAAGTTTTTGTGTTTTGGGATGTTTTTAGGCAGTTAAGCTGCCTTATGCGAGCACCCTGGATTTGTGTGCTACCCAGTAAATGCTGAAATACGTGCCATTGTTATTATCTAGCTGGCTACTATATTATTTATAACTTATTGGACAGTTTTTTCATACTTTTCATTCTTGAATACAAAAAATATGACCAGAAAAACCTTAAATGATCGACGATTTTCCCAAAAGTTTTGAAGTTGCATAAGGGAGTAGAGCACATTAGGAATCCATATGTAGTTTATTATCCCCTGAGCTTTTGGCTAAGATGTCAAAGAACAAATGTATGAAATATTTAATCGCCGAAAATCTCTAAAGACAAGTAGTTAAGATTTCCCAAATTGCAAAACTCATTGGAATATTGTTTGTCGTCAATACGTAGTCATCTACGTATATATGATCACGCTGTTGGCGGCAATTTTGAACTAGAAGACGAAATTTTCGTATCTTTTTAATATGGACGCAGGGGTTCAAATTAGTGGTGGTCCGAGGTCTGTGACCTTTCACTTCTGCAGTTGGACTTTTATTTAATTACTAGCTTCGCCCGACAGACCTTGAAAGAAAATAAAAAAACAACTTTGCAAACATTTTTACCAAAGTTTCCTAAAAAAAACGATCTCAAACTTCTTTTCATCATTACTATTCATGACAGCGATGTTCAATTTGTTCAACTGCTAGCTTTATATAGAAAATCACCGATAAATAATGTGTAAATCCGAGTAAAATCGTATCTCACTTTCTGTTAAAAACAACATTGTAAACAAAATGGCTGCCGCGAGATTACAATATCGGATCCGATTCCAGAAGCGGATAAGGGTAATCCTGGGTTTTGGGGCTATCAACTTAAAAAAATCCAGACAGGTGACAAGATACATCTATGCATGGTAAATAAATATAAACACTAGAATTGAAAACCAAAATTGTGTAAAAGAAAGAAAAAGCAGAAAATATTTTGTACACCAATTTTAATGTCAAAATCCAATACAAGTGAATTGGAGAAGATTAAGATATAGAGACTTAAGTAAACCTATGTAAGTGACAGCTGGGAACAGTTTATCTAACAATATATATGTTCCTGGTAACAGTATAATTTTTTTTTATAAGTGATAAATGTTGGTAATGCATGTTAAATGCTTTTCAAGTTAAACATATTACTGCAATTTCAAGGGGTATTTTTTTCTTCTCAATTTTGATAGGTCAGTTAAAATAGCTGGAAGTTTCTTATAATGTGGTAAGATTGTCAATGAGACAACTAATTACTATCCACAAGAAACCAAAATGACCAAAACTTGGTAACGGTCAAGATCCCCATCCCTAAACCATATATATTCATGGGACAATATAACAAATCATATGAAATATAGGTGGAGTTCGTGGGGCCACTCTACCCCTTTCTGTTTGAGAATTTAAAACGGTCGAGATCCACAATCTTAAACTATATATATTTATGAATGGGACAATATTACTAATTAAATAAATTATAAGGGGGTCCCTATGGTCGCTGTACACCTTCATGTTTGAGAACTTGGAAAAATTCCAGATCTTCACCCCTTAATCATATATAGTCATGTATAAGACTATATAACAAATCAAATGAAATATAGGGGGAATCCTTGTGGTCACCCTACCCATCATGTTTAAGAACTTTGAAACAGTTGGGATCGCCAACTCTAAATTAAATATAATATAGGGGGAGTCCCTGCAATCACCTGATTGAGAAATTGGCAACAGTCAAGATCCCCACCTTTAAATTAAACCATATATATATTCATTTTTGAGAACTAATCAAATGAAATATAGGGAGAGTCCCTAGGGTCACCCCACACCCTCTTGTGTGTGTTTTGAGAACTTGTAAAAGATTAATATACCAACGCCTAAACCATATTCATTCCTGTTTTTCATTTCAAAAAGATTGAATGACATGCAAGGTCAATCTCATAGGCGACACATATGCATATCACTTTGCTAGACCCTAACACCTGTCTTTGTATTCCAAACTTAGACATCATGGACTTGGGGTGAAGGTGGAAGTCATTTACATTTACTATGGACAGGTCAGTCAGACCTCACCATTGATCCCTGTAGTAGTAAACATTTGTCTGATTTGTGTCTCATAACTTTTGTACTGTAAAACACAAACTCAGTTTTCTTTCCAGGGAAGCAAGTCCATTCATACTTTTACAAGCTCGTACTAAAGTCAACTTGAACTACTAACAGTCAACTAATACGAACAATTATTCTCAACTAGAAGAACTGCTATCATTGCAAATTTGTACTACTGCTGACTCGTGAAAGTCTCATGACCATTCGTGGTCATGTGCGTTGCTATTGAAAACCTTGATAAAATATGAATTATTTGCCTCAATGTTTAATGCATTAAATGAACATAAATGCACAATTATATATGAATGTTTAATGTTTGTTCTTTTAAATCTTTAAAAAAAAGTAGAAGCAACATTGCCACAGTTTTCATAATTATGTTTGCCTTGGTTTTTGGTTAACTGCCTGCAGTGCTTACAGCGCTTTGATTCTCATAATTTATGCAATAGGTCTACTTTATTTGGTGTATGGAATGATTGTAAGGTGTACATGTCTAGCTGTTTGGTGTCATCTGACCTTGACCTCATTTTCATGGTTCAATGGTCAAAGTTAAGTTTTTGAGTTTTGGTCTTTTTTTCTAATACTACATGCAATATGTCAACTTTATTTGGTGTATGGAAATATTTTATGATCTCTATATGTCAGTTGCGCAAGGTTTTTTTTACCTTGACCTCATTTTCTCGGTTCATTGCTCTGTGTTAAGTTTTTGTGTTTTAGTCAGTTTTTCCTAACTTATAAGCAATAGGTCAACTATATATTGGATGTTTGGAAGAATTGTTAGCTGTGCATGTCTGCCTGGCATGAGTAATCTGACCTTGACCTCATTTTCATGGTTCAAAGGTCAATGTTTAGTTTTCTTGGTTTATGTTAAGTTTATGTGACAGTTGTAATAAAGCTTTATATTTAGGACTATCAACATAATATCAATGATTAGTAAAGAAGGCGAGACATTTCAGTGTGTGCACTCTTGTCTTACAGACCGTTATTTTAGCATCTTCTCTGAATCTCTTGTTTGGAGAATGCTGAACTCTGTAGGCATGAAAATATCTGTTGATTACACGAAAGTGTCATTTGAAAATTGAGTATGTATCCTCATAATTCAAGATAGAATTAGTTCTTGCTATCATGGCTGAATATATGAACAAGTGTGCCAGCCATTGATAGCTTTTCTAACTGGTTTTGACAATCTTCTAAAAAAGATCCAACAAGAATATATTGATCTTTGGAATATGTATTGCAGAAGGCCACCTAGGTTTCTTGTCTTTAAACTTGTTTAATTTTCAAATTTTATGCCTCGTTCACACGTACCTTTAATTCGAGTTGAATTTGAATCGAATGCGAATAGAATTCCCAAATCGTGTTCACACACTCTTCTTTTAGTTTTTTAATTCAAATTGATTCGAATTGGCCAATTCGAATTATCTAATTTGCATTAGAATTAGGCTTTTGTGAATACAAATTAAAAGTTAACATAGTTTGGACTGTAAAGCAAAGGAGTATGTTCGATAAGGTCCTAAAATGGCCCCCCTTTTTAGCGTAAATTTCAAATTCAGATTTATCGACCAATATCACGATGAATTATAGCTAATACATTGACTAGCTAGGATATAAACAATTTTGTTGAAAATTTTACGTTTCTGCGTATCATTATGACGTCACAAGTTGTACTCATATTGATTTTTCACGAAAAAATCAATGAAAATGGGTAAATTTCCATAGATTATTGGACTGGAAACATAGAGCGCATACGTCGACAAGAAAGATCTTTTAAAATAATGTTTGTGAAGACATTTCACATGTCTTATTTGAATCTTAAGCTTGTCGACGCCTGCGCTCTATGTTTCCTGGTCCTTCATTTGGTTGAAATCTAGCTGATTTCGTCAAATTTCACCAAAATCCCTTATTTTGACCTTTTTTGGATGTAAAAATCAACGTGTTAGAATTAAACTTTGACAAAAACAGTTCTGTTTAACTTTCTAACATGTCTTTAAGGCAACTTAAAACATTTATTGTCTTATAACTATGAACTTTAAATTATAATTGGGGCCACATATGGCCCTTACCGAACTTACTCCTTTGATGTGCATTGTTATTCGAATCAGAATTGACTTTAGGACATTAAACATTTCGAATGTGAATTAAACTAATTCGAATTAGTTATGCGAATCGAATTCGAATTACGTGTGAACTCAGCATTAGTAAGATGAAAATTAATGCCAATTATTTTAGTACTAAACATCCATATCATCTGCATTAGATTCCTTTGTGAGATTTATTTAAGCTAGGTTTATGATTATCAAGTTGTGTTAATTTATTTATTCTGGGATCATAAAAAAAAGTTTATAAAAAAGGTATCATCAGCAAACTGTCTTACATAATTCATTCTTAGAAATAACTCAAAATTGCTCTATGCAATCTGAACTATTCCCTTTTAGCCCATGTCGTTTGAGCCATTTAATGAAAAATATCTACCTTCAGCATCAGAGATATACATTAAGAATTAAACTAAAAAGACATATGTTGAAAGCGAAAACACTTTTGCTAAAGTTAAGGTGGTACCTAACACTACAGGGAGATAACTCTATAGTATCAGCTAAAGGTTTTAATTACGTTGCATTGTGAAGGCAATGTAAAGCTTCTCAATGATCAAAATTAGTGTTTGTCAAACTGCTAACCAGTGTAATTTTTCTGATAAAAGGCTTGGTTAAAATTTTTTGATTTTTTTTTATTTTTTGTAAAAGGGTCAAAGTAAATACTTTGTCAAAATTTTATGAAAATTAATCGAGCCAAATTAATTTTAGGGAAAGTGTTAGGTACCACCTTAATAGTTGGGATTTCAGTTTTGCAGTACAGGTACTTGAATGATATTTGTATAAACTTTGAGAAAACTGTTGCTGTTGTTACTTAGATTTGTTTTATCATTTTTGGCAGTGATTTTACATTGTTAAGATGAGGCCAGATAAGCATTAACATGGTATGTAGGAGACAACTGTTGCTATGGTAACTTGAACCCTTATTTATTTTGAATAGTCTTTCAGTTATATCAGAAGATGATGCCAGATAAGCATTAAAATGGTATGTAGGAGAGAACTGTTGCTATGGTAACTTGCATTCTTATTTATTTTTAATAGTCTATCAGTTATATCAGAAGATGATGCCAGATAAGCATTAAAATGGTATGTAGGAGAGAACTGTTGCTATGGTAACTTGAACCCTTATTTATTTTTTATAGCCTATCAGTTATATCAGAAGATGAGGCCAGACAAGCATTGAGATTGTATGTTGGAGAGAACTGTTGCTTTGGTAAAAAGACCGTAGAAGAATTAACATTTACTGAATTACAGTCATCTAACGCATTTCATGTAAGGTTATATATACTGTATATAGATTCCATCACTGCACCTAGTGTGTAACAATATTTCTCCACTCCAGACAGTTAGATTTTAATATTTTAAGCACAAGGTTTGACAAGCTTTTTAAATAATTAAAATTAAACTGTTGAGAGTAGAAATATTTTTATACATGAGTGGTGGAATCTGTTTCTCTCATGATTTTTATCCTTCCTTTTCATAGATTTTAAGAAAGTTATGTTCTTTATATGTGACGTCATCATACATTATCACTTTATTTCAGAATGTCACAATAGGAAAATCAGAAGAAATGGGGCAAATGTAATTTATATCTTTTGGCACAAATGAAATATAACCCTGTGGCGCAAATGAAAGATTGGATTTTGTAAAAATTAGCACAAATGCAATGTGCCCAAACATTCTGTTTCCCACAATAAATCTGACAGTGAAAAAAAATAAGTCAAGCTGTATATTTAAAAAAGACTAGCCTGTTTGTCTAAATCACATTACCAATACGAGAAATAAAGTTGTAAAGGAAATTCCTGGATGGGATGCCACAAAGGCTTTTTTTCAGATAAGTATGATAAATTGTTGTTGTTCTCATTAAAAATAAGTATACACAAATTTTACAACCCTATAAATAAGTATATATATTTATGCTGCAACTAGTTGTGTTTGTTTCCTAAATATAGTAACACAGCTATGTTTTGTGCAATGTCAATTTCATCATGGAACACTTTATCCTACAATCAGGGGTTCATTAAGGGATGAAAATAAGTTTGAAATTAGTTTTACATTTAAATAGCTATCATTGTATTTATTTAGGTTGCAGTATAAAAACAATATTAAGTCAATGTTTAAACTTTTTTGTGCTCAGCACAAAACTGGGGAAGGGTGCGGTAAAACCTCACCCCATACCAAGTTTCTCAGCCTCATACAAAAAAATGTTTTTTTTCCGACATTGACCTATATATACACACCTAGTGAAAGTGATATCAGTTTCCTTAAACCTCTGTAGATTCTTATGAGATTTACATTTTTACAGTATGAATTAGACACATACACAGAAGCCAGATCAACAGAGTGGACTTTTGTACCATACACGGGTAAGTGTGAGTTTTAAGAAAACAATACAGACAGCATGGGGTTAATTCAAACATGTCATTATGAATATAAGGATTGTTTTCTTAATGCTCTAAAACCAAAGAGCTAGTGTGTACTACTGTCATCACTGAGAGTCTGTTTTCAATCTTAAAAAGAGATCTACATGTATAAAGTAAAATCACAAAAATACTGAACTTAGAGGAAAATCAATTCGGAAACTCCATGATCACATGTATAACACTACAATCACTTGGCCAATTAAACCAAACATGGCCTGCATCATCTTTATGAGGTTATTTTAAAAGTTGAGTCCATTGTCTCTGTCATCAAAAATAAAAGACAATTTGCCAAAAAAAGTATAAATATATAGAAATAATGTAAAAGACCCTTTTTGTCTCGCTTTGACAGGTCAATCATATTTGGTATGCAGTTGTATAAGCATTGGTACATCTCATTTCCATGAAGATTATTTGGCCCTGCCCCCCTCAGTTATGGTCTATTGACTTCAAAACTTTTGCTTATTTTACATGTATTAGTTTGTGATTAGGTCAGTTTTTGGGGAACAACAAGTGGTAGGTCAATGATATTTAGTATGTAGTTGTGTACACTTGGCATATCTCATTTTCATGGAGATAATTTGGCTCTGCCCCCTTAGTCATGGTCTATTTACTTTGAAAATGTTACCGAGTTATTATGTATTAGTTTGTGATTAGGTCAATTTAAGGGGAACCATTAGTGGTAGGTCAATGTTAATTGGTATTCAGTTTTATAAGCATTGGCACATCTAATTTCCATGAAGAATATTTGGCCTCACCCCAGTCACAGTCTAATGACTTGGAAACATATCTTAGTTTACATGTATTAGTTTGTGATTAGATCAGTTAAGATGAACTTCTAAATAGTATGTTAAGTCAACATGATATTTGGTATGCAAATTTATTATCATTTGCATGTATAGTTTCCATGAAAATTATATAGCCCCAACTCCTCTTATTGACTTTGAAACTTTTCTATAGTTTACTAGTTAATGTTTGTATTTATATTTGGGAATGACTTATAATAAGTCAATGGTCATGATGGTATTTGGTATGCAGTTGTATAAACATTGGCACATCTCATTTTAATACATAAAGATTGTTTAGCCATGTAACTCAGTCATGGTTCATTGACTTTGAATATTTTCATTTCTTGTGTAAGATGTTAAAGTATTGCTATTTTCGTTGGAACATTTGCATAATCAAAATTACAAAAAGGCAAGACATATCTCTGTGATAACAGTTTTGTTACCAAAATTTGTTTTTTAAGGATACATTTAACGTCATATTAAAGAACTATTATAGATTACACAGTACCCTTTAAAAAAATATGGTTTTATTCATTACTAAGAATTGAAAGTGGAGAAGAAATCTTCATGTGAAGGATTGATTTCTATGAATGTTTAACTTATATAGACTTTTGGCCCTGCTATATATTTGCTCAGTGTAATGTTAAGGAGGACCATTTGCTGGACCAGATAATGGTTAAGCCCTGTTTCAAGGTGTGTACCTGCTTATGTAGTACATGTATAAAGATTTATTTTGACTATTCAGGAGGACCATTAGATGGACCAGAGAACGGACCAGCCCCTGGACCATGGGATATACCTGCTCAGTGTAAAAAATTGTTTAAAGATGAAAAGAGAGAATCAGAAGTTCCTCATACAGCTACAACTAAGGTAAGTAATGGGGTGAGGACACACATGTTGCTTTGATAGAAGAGAAATTACAAAATCATGTAAATAGATATAAGAAGATGTGGTATGCTTTTCACAATTTATAAAAGAAAAACCATTATATGTCTAAGTACGTTCTTCAACACAGAGCCTTGGCTCACACTGAAAATTGAGCTATATAGGGCCCAAAATATGTCTTGTGAAAAACCTTTCATACAGGAAAACCAATTGTCTAATCTATATAAAAAAGGAGAAACGAGAAACACTTATGACCCAAATTAATAAACGACAACTACCGAACATCAGGTCCTTGTCTTGGAACAGGTGCAAACAAATGCAGTGGTTTTAAATGTTTTAATAATGGTACCAACCTTCACCCTTACCTGAAGCAATAGTGTAACATCACAACATAGAAAGACGCACTATAAAGTTTGGACAGAAATAGATAGCATCATTAATATGCATCAAGATTTTTAGGTTGAAAGATAGCATAGACATAATTGGTCTTCAAAATCAAATTTGACTAAAAAATAAAATGAAGAATTTAAAACTGAATTTAACTGTCTGTTTTTGCATTTTATCAATTGAACAATGTCAGAAATAAAGTAGGTTGTTACAATAGAAATTCCAGAATGATAATGCAAGAATATTGAACAGAGGCTGACATCAATCAAATCATTGAGGATAATATTCCAGTACTAAAATCCATTTACCGGTTCAGGTGCAATACAGATATGATTAAAACTCATCACTCTATGAAATCAAGTCATTAATAGTTGAGGCATGATTCACAAATTTTCTCCATTTTTTATTTTAGCCTTGCCACAATTGTTTTGCAGTTGGTTTTATTAGATGTTGGCATTGCCATGGTAGAGGACAGGTAAGCATTAGGACACAATAAATGTAGAAAGTCTACTTAGGGCTCAAATATTGTATCGCCTGTCCACTTTGAGGCATAATGTTTATATGTCTGTGCCATGTTTGTCTGTTCATCTGTCTGTATGTTTGTCTGTCTGTCCAGCTTCATGCTAATTTTTTTGGTTAAATGTTTTGGTCAAGGTAGTATTGGATGAAGTTGAAGTCCAATAAATTTGAAACTTAGTACACATGTTCCCTATGACATGATCTTTCTAGTTTGAATGCTAAGTTAAGAGTTTTGAAATCCTTTTCATTGTCCCCTGAACATAGAAAATGATATTGCTAGTGGAGCATCTGTGTACTAAGGACACATTCTTATTTTAAGTCTATTAGTTTTCCTTATGAATATAGATTTGTACAGATAGTAAAATTGCCTTGATTTCTAGTCAAATAAAATTGAGAATGGAAAGGGAGAATGTATCAAAGAGATAACAACCCAACCATAGAAAAAACAACAGCAGAAGGTCACCAACAGTTCTTCAATGTAACGAGAAATTCCCGCACCTGGAGGCGTCCTTCAGCTGGCCCCTAAACAAATATAAACTAGTTCAGTGATAATGAAAGCCATACTAATTTCTAAATTGTACACAAGAAACTTAAATTAAAATAATACAAGACTAACAAAGACCAGAGGCTCCTGACTTTAAATGTATTTATCCTATTTAATTTCAGAATAGATGTACAAGTTGTTCTGGATCTGGGAAAAGAATGGATGATGAAGAAGCATGCCCATTTTGTAATGGTACAGGTAAAAGAGAGTAAGTTTGTATTCTGTTGTATAAAGTGATATAGAAGAAAAATTTACATCTGGACAATTTCATAATTTACAAAATAAGTTAATTTTTAGTTGGCTACTCTTTGCATATTTTTCCATTTCTTCCAAGACAAATGCTTTATAAATGTAACACAAGCCCCTGAATCCCTTTATTTTTCATATATATATATATATATATAATTTAATTTTGGATGTCACACGTCTTCTGATTGGCTGACGTTATTTTGTTATCTCCCTATAGACATAATTTAGTTATGTGACTGTGACGTCATCAATTTTTTTTCATGTTTTCTACGGTTAAAAATGAAATTTAGAATTATATTATAAGAAATGACTGTAATATTTTTTCTGTCTTTTTTTCGAAATTACTTAAAAAATGTGGTGCACACTGTTAAAAAACCTGCTACACATGTAATTCAGTGTGCACCAAATTTTTTATGTTATTTCTTCATAGACAGAAAAAATATCACAGTCATTCCTTAAATATATATGCATATTCTATAATTAACAATTATAAATGGTTTTTGTGAACATTTTCAGTAAAATGAAAAAGCTTGCATATGTAAATTACAATACGATTCCTTTGATCTTTCTTGTTGTTTTTGATTCTTAATAAACAATATTTCCTTTACAGTTGTTTGACCTGTCACAGTAAAGGCAATGTTATTTGTAAAATATGTCAAGGTCATAGAATACTCAAATACTTCATACAACTGACCATTAAATGGTAAGTACCAATATATTAGAATTACAGTGGAGTCCCAGGTGTCCACATGGCTGGTGATACTGTGCATTTGCTGATTTCTTCATATCAACACACTAACACAAATAAAATTGTTCTAAAATTACATCATCAGATGAAATTTGTTCTATTTTAAAAGTCAAATTTATATCAGATTGAAATAGTTTTTGCTCTGCATCCTTGGCAGTGTGCTTGGTTCAAATTCAGCTATATTTCATAGAAGAAAATCTTTCCTATATATATTCAAAATAATCTATTTTTGGAAGGCATGTTCGAATTCACCAGACATTGGAGGAACTCTCAGAACATGAGTTTCCCTAATTTTGGACACATATTACACAAAATGGTAAGGGTTGAAACTATACAAACAGATAATTTTATGAAATAAAAGTATGTTATGAATGTGTTCACACAATATTATCCAATTATTGGTTTTATCTGTTGAATGAAGTGAAGACATAAGTCTTACATGTAGGTGCGCAGATACACCGGACTGCACTGTATGTATGATGATGGTTGACCACTTACAGCATTTGAGTAATACTCATTAATTTTTTTTTAATTTCTTGTTTTTGTCAATCACTTTAAACAAACATTTTTGTCAGAACTATATTTAATATGTTGTTACACTAAAACAAATCCATTTTCTCTCCTTATTGGAAATTTTACACTTTATAACTGTGTCAATGACTTCTAAATTTAAGGGATCCCATTGTCCACCATTCCAAGTACAGTGGAACATGTCAAGTTCTTCATCATGACTAAAGATTTTTTCGGTTTTGGCAGATGTTCAGTTTAAAAGAGGGATGAAAGATACCAAAGGGACAGTCAAACTCATAAATCTAAACAAACTGACAAAGCCATGGCTAAAATGGAAAAAGACAAACAGACAAACAATAGTAAACATGACACAACATAGAAAAATAAAAAATAAACAACACGAACCCCACCAAAAACTAGGGGTGATCTCAGGTGCTCCGGAAGGGTAAGCAGATCCTGCTTAATCAGGTTCACAATGCATTAAGTTTGATATGACTGGACCTGAGAACATTTTTGGTTTAGACAGGTTTTGAATTTATGCAAGATTCGGTTTAGCCAGGTTTCACTGTACATCTAATTATAAATCAGTTTCAATTTCAGCGCAAGAGATGTCATAAATACCAGCATGCATTTTAATAATAAATTTACACTGTTGATAGGCATAAGCACGATGACAACCACATTGTAGAAAGAACCAGTTTACCTGACAAACTTGTAAAGAAGGTGGAAGGACAGACTGCATTTGAAGAAACTTATCCTAGGGTAACTTTTTATTATTGTAGTAAAAGGAATATGCTGATTATTCTATCATTATGCAGATCTTCATACAGATATCTTCATTGGTTCATTGATATTTCAGCCATATTTGACGGAATTAATCGTTTAGCATATTAAATGCATTGTTAATTATATATTTAAGGAATGACTATAATTTTTTTTTCTGTCTATGAAGAAATAACATAAAAAAATTGGTGCACACTGAATAACGGGTGTAGCGGGTTATTTAACAGTGTGCACCACATTTTTTATGTTATTTCGAATAGACAGAAAAAATATTAGTCATTTCTTATAATTTAATTTTAAATTCCATTTTAAACCGTAGAAAACGTGAAAAAATGTTGATGACATCATGGTCACATGACTAAATTATGTCTATGGGCTCATAACAAAATTACGTCAGCCAATCAGAAGACAGGTTACATCCAAAATTAGATTATTTTTTATTAATAATAATAGATATGTCTCACATGATTCTTTTTTGTGTGCAAATTTTTGCCATGAAAAAGATTGGTTGATAGATTAATTATTGTATTATTTTATTAACAAGAGATTGCTTGGCCAAATGAACAATAAATTGACAGCTTCATTACACTTTGGCTATGTTAACGTTTATAATGATAGACAAAGCATGTTGTCTCTTAGTGAAGGTTGGTGTGACCTATGATGCAGGAGTAAATATTTAGTAAAAGTCTAATCACCAAAAAAATGGAGAAACCAACGGGGCTATCATAAAAAATGAACTTATGCCATTGTACCTTTGGTGTGAAATTAATTACTTTATACAGTAGATTCCGGTTATTTGCATAGCCTATTTGTCAGACAAAATTATGCAATAAAGCAGAATATGCTTATATCCGAAATGCCAAATGACAGAGTCAAAAAACATCGATAGAACAGGTCAGGAAATCCCTGAAGAAAGCCTGTAATCCAAATACAACATACTGAATGTTGATTTATTCCAATAAAAATTCTATGTCTAGTGTCTTATGTGTTATTATATTTTGTTTCTTTAAATAAAGATTATAAACACATTTTGATTTAGTTTATTTGTGTTCCGACTTTGCTTTACTTGGGATACGAAAACAAACTGTTCTAAAAATAGATTTGTTTCTATGACCCATATGTACAATGTACATAGCTATGCTTTGATTAAAATAAACTTTTAAACAATACTTCACAGTTTATAATTATTTTAACAATAGATGTGTAATGAATTGCCTTTGATATGCAGTTGGACAGTGAACTAACACATCGTTAGTTTCGAATTTGTATATGCAAAGCAGTAATGGGGCCCTGTACGGGTTATTTGCAGGACACAAGTGTTGAAATTGAGAAAATATAATAATAAAAAGTGAATGCTCTTTTCATAAAATATCAAAAATAAATGATTGATGTATAAAATTCTGTAACCATATATAAATGCCCTACAATATTTAACATTAACATACAGATCACCCCAAGCCCAATTACTAAAGTTCACATTGGTTATGTTATGATCGATAATTAGCAGGAAGTAGGCCTATTGTTTTTTTTAAATTAACCCGAAATGTTATCTATGGACAATTGTTTAAATCCAATCAATTATTAACACCCTTTCAAGTTTGAGATAGAATGGTCAGTGTTTTTACAACAATTATCTGTTTGACATTTTTATGACCTCGAGGCTTAAAATAGAACATGGGAAACTTTACCTGTGTAGACATAAAGGTTTATTTTAAATCAAATTCCATAAAATAAACACGAAAGAAACTGTTTTAAAACTTTATTTTAATAACACAAAAGTAAATATGAAATAATAACGAAAATAAGAATGCATTTAAGAAAATTATACTTACCAAATTGCCGTTTCTGGTCAAAAATCTCGTCAGTTTTAACTGAGCATATCTATACGCCAATAATTTTCTATGCAATAAACGGAAAGGCCACTTGTAGAGCTATGCATATATCCGGACAATTTAACATTAGATGATTGGGAAATGGTTTTGTGCAGGAGAAAACTATATTAGTGACCTTCTGCTGTTGTGTTTTTTTATTTTGGTCGGGTTGTTGTCTCTTTGACACATTCCCCATTTCCATTCTCAATTTTAATTAACCGAATTATGCTATTAAGCGGTATGCAATTAAGTGGAATCGACTGTATATGTAAAAGCACAAATTGTGTGAAATAACAGAGACTTAATTGTCTTTATGTCAATTTTTAAAGCATGCTTAAGTGGCATAATATTCCTATATGTACACATAGTTTTAAATTATTTTGTATTTGAAGGTATATCCAATCCAACATTTTGCAGAGCAAGAAATCAATAATGCATCAGCTAGTCTTATATCTAAACACCAGTATTCCATGGAGAGAATTCTCATGCAGGTAACATATCATAATCTTATATCGAAACACCAGTATTCAATGAGAGAAATCTCATGCAGGTAATATATCTTATATCCAATCACTAGTATCCCATGGAGAGCAGTATCATGCAGGTAACATATCATAATCTTATATACAAACACAAGTATCCCATGGAGAGAGTTCTCATGTAGGTAACCTATCATAATCTATTATCCAAACACAAGTGTCTCATGTAGAGAGCTCTCATGCAGGTAACATATCATAGTCTTATATACAAACACAAGTATCCCATGGAGAGAGTTCTCATGTAGGTAACCTATCATAATCTATTATCCAAACACAAGTATCCCATGGAGAGAGTTCTCATGTAGGTAACCTATCATAATCTGTTATCCAAACACAAGTATCCCATGGAGAGAGTTCTCATGTAGGTAACCTATCATAATCTATTATCCAAACACAAGTGTCTCATGTAGAGAGCTCTCGTGCAGGTAACATATCATAGTCTTATTTACAAACACAAGTAACCTATGGAGAGAGTTCTCATGCAGGTAACATATCATAGTCTTATATACAAACACACGTGTCTCATGTAGAGAGTTCTCATGCAGGTAACCTATCATAATCTATTATCCAAACACAAGTGTCTCATGTAGGGAGTTCTCATGCAGATAACATATCATAGTCTTATATACAAACACAAGTGTCTCATGTAGAGAGTTCTCATGCACATATTATATCATATTCTTTTATCCAAACACAAGTTTCAGGGCAAAAGAGCTCTCATGCAGGTACTCTTAAATTGTCTTCTCTCTAAACACCTGTGTTCCTTCAGAGAGAGTTCTCATGCAGGTACCTACCATAACATTAACACTAAAGTGCAGTTGTTAATGTGCTACATATTTCTTCAGCTGTCTTAACTCTGTTTTTTGTTGATTCCTTCTTGAGGTCGTGGTGTTTTTCCCTAACTTTTGTTTTTTTTAACAAATGTGATTACCCTACACTTTATATAAATATCTTTCATCAAAATGAAGTCCTGAAGGATTTCTGTGATGATACCAAGAGATCTATCCCTTCTAAATATGACTGACCTAATTTAACTATAAATAATTAACTAACTTGATTTCATTTAAATACATGATGTTAATTTTCAAATTATAATAAAACTTACCAGAGTTAATATTTACAATACATTTTTTGTATGCACAAGACATGTATCTGATAAAATCCTGAATCATGTTCACTGTTAATAGACAAAAAGTTTAAAAAGCCACAAATATAGTAATTGTAAGAAAGCCTTTTTGAGATTCTCTGTGCAAGATACATCTCATAAAATATCACAAATGACTCAGATTCCATGTGCAGATACATCTCATAAAATGGCACAATAAGACAGATTCTCTGTGCAAGATACATCTCATAAAATATCACAAATGACTCAGATTCCATGTGCAGATACATCTCACAAAATGGCACAATAAGACAGATTCTCTGTGCAAGATACATCTCTTAAAATAGCACAATAAGACAGATTCTCTGTGCAAGATACATCTCTTAAAATATCACAAAAGACAGATTTTGTGTGCAAGATACGTCTCTTAAAATAGCACAATAAGACAGATTCTCTGTGCAAGATACATCTCATAAAAAATCACAAATGACAGATTTTGTGTGCAAGATACATCTCTTAAAATAGCACAATAAGACAGATTCTCTGTGCAAGATACATCATCTTAAAATATCACAAAAGACAGATTTTGTGTGCAAGATACGTCTCTTAAAATAGCACAATAAGACAGATTCTCTGTGCAAGATACATCTCTTAAAATATCACAAAAGACAGATTTTGTGTGCAAGATACATCTCTGAAAATAGCACAATAAGACAGATTCTCTGTGCAAGATACATCTCGTAAAAAATCACAAATGACAGATTTTGTGTGCAAGATACATCTCTTAAAATAGCACAATAAGACAGATTCTCTGTGCAAGATACATCTCTTAAAATATCACAAAAGACAGATTTTGTGTGCAAGATACGTCTCTTAAAATAGCACAATAAGACAGATTCTCTGTGCAAGATACATCTCTTAAAATATCACAAAAGACAGATTTTGTGTGCAAGATACATCTCTTAAAATAGCACAATAAGACAGATTCTCTGTGCAAGATACATCTCTTAAAATATCACAAAAGATAGATTCTCTGTGCAAGATACATCTCTTAAAATAGCACAATAAGACAGATTTTGTGTGCAAGATACATCTCTTAAAATAGCACAATAAGACAGATTTTGTGTGTAAGATACGTCTCTTAAAATAGCACAATAAGACAGATTCTCTGTGCAAGATACATCTCATAAAATATCACAAATGACTCAGATTCCATGTGCAGATACATCTCATAAAATAGCACAATAAGACAGATTCTCTGTGCAAGATACATCTCTTAAAATATCACAAAAGATAGATTCTCTGTGCAAGATACATCTCGTAAAAAAGCACAATAAGACAGATTCTCTGTGCAAGATACATCTCTTAAAATATCACAAAAGACAGATTTTGTGTGCAAGATACATCTCTTAAAATAGCACAATAAGACAGATTCTCTGTGCAAGATACATCTCTTAAAATATCACAAAAGATAGATTCTCTGTGCAAGATACATCTCTTAAAATAGCACAATAAGACAGATTTTGTGTGCAAGATACATCTCTTAAAATAGCACAATAAGACAGATTTTGTGTGCAAGATACGTCTCTTAAAATAGCACAATAAGACAGATTCTCTGTGCAAGATACATCTCATAAAATATCACAAATGACTCAGATTCCATGTGCAGATACATCTCATAAAATAGCACAATAAGACAGATTCTCTGTGCAAGATACATCTCTTAAAATATCACAAAAGATAGATTCTCTGTGCAAGATACATCTCTTAAAAAAGCACAATAAGACAGATTCTCTGTGCAAGATACATCTCGTAAAAAATCACAAATGACTCAGATTCAATATGCAGATACATATTGTTAAATATCACAAATGAGACAGATTCCTTATGAAAGATAATCATATAAAACAGCACATCTTTTAAATTAAGGTGGCTCGTGGGTACAAAAATTTCAGCAAAAAATTAAACCTTTATTTTTCATTACAAATTGTATTTATTACACTATTAGTTATTACTTTATGATATGGTACAAAAATCAACCCAAAAAATCGATTTGGTTTGGCCCTTTATGACTTTTTAAATGTTTATATCATTGAAAAAGCTCCAAATTATCTCCCTTTGGTGCAAAAATGTCATTTTTTGGCATTAAATTTGAAATATCTTTTTTAACTCATCGGTGACTATATTTTTTATTATTTTTTTCAAATCAGCTGTACATAAACTAAATAATTGTAAAATTTAAGCGATTTCTGTAATCATGGTAATTGAGTTCTTTTTTTATTTCGATATTGCCTCTATTTCTCCTATTTATTCAACAGAATGAAAGGGCATTAACAAAAATGTATGCTTTTTCCGGAAGCAGATTGTGAGCTTAAATGAACGGTGACCCCATTTTTTTTATTTCATTTTTTTCTTTTAAGTATTTGATAAAGTTCATTCATAAAAAAATATAGCGAAATCCTATATAAGATTTTTTTTTTTATTTATACCCTGGAGCCCCCTTAAGACAGATGCAAATGTATCTTTTGATGTTTGATATTTGTTTGTGGAATATCCTGCCTTGGCTAGTTTTAAGTAAACATTTCTTTTTTTTTATGTTTTACAGAGACACAGAGTACGGATAGTACCAGTGACAGTTTGTCGTTACAAATGGGACGATACAGACTCTGACTTTATAGTGTATGGATTAGACAAGAAAGTTCATGCTCCTGACTATCCTCAGCAAAGCTGTTTTGGCTGTTCTATCTTATAGAATTAAAGAAGGAACTAAATAGGATATTTTTTCTGTATATTTCCAACTGTATCAAATGTTTTGAGGGATGTATTTTCTATGTTATAGAGTAAAAGATATATTACTTTTTTAACCAAGCACACAATAAATTAAGTAACCTGTAAAAGTTCTAAAATTGAAATCCAGAAAATTTATAGCCCCAACCTGCAGATGCTCAAATATGGTCAATATTCTGAATTTCAGTTTACATATATATACTTAAATTACATAAAACTTACTGAAGTTTTTTATGCCCCACCTACGATAGTAGAGGGGCATTATGTTTTCTGTTATGTGCGTGTGTCCAATCGTTCGTCTGTCCGTTCGTTCGTCTGTGCGTTCGTCCGTCTGTCCCGCTTCAGGTTAAAGTTTTTGGTCAAGGTAGTTTTTGATGAATTTGAAGTCCAATCAACTTGAAACTTAGTACACATGTTCCTTATGATATGATCTTTCTAATGTTTATGCCTAATTTTATTTTTTATCCAGTTTCATGGTCCATTGAACATGGAAAATGATAGTGCGAGTGGGGCATCTGGTACTTTGGACACATTCTTGTTTCCTCTGAAATAGGTATTTTACAATTGGGAACAAAAATAACCATGGCTTTCAGTGTTTTGTTCAATTTCAGTATAAGTCAACATTTTTTAGTATTTTTTAATGACATTATATTCATCTGACCATTTTCCATTCAATTAGTTTTCTAACTGATTTTGTTCGTGTGTTTCATTCTATGCTCAATTTGGTTATTTGTTAAAGCCTTGTTATATGTATACATGTAGAAATGGAAAGTAAATGTTTTAAATTTCATTTAATAACAGGGTAGGCCCAAATGATATATAACAAAATATATTTTTAACTCCTTTGTAATAGCATAACATGTAACATATTATTACAACTATATTTCATATCTTAAATTCTGTTTTTTTTTTTTCATATTATCACACAAAATTGGGGTATCCATGCTAAATCTGTAAAAAAAATATCGTAACCAATTTTTTTTATTATACTTTTGAAAAAACTACATTTTGACAATTTTTTTCTTCTATCTTCATCGTTCCTACTGCATTATGCATGTCAGAATTGTTTTTACTTAAATGGGAAAAAAAGTATTTGTTCTTGGCATCTTACTGATAATCATGACCATTATGTTTATTATATTTTTTTAAGGCCTTCAATGTTTAGTTTTTGTTAGGATTGTGAAATGTAATTTTTAGATATGAATATTTTTTTTACACATTTCTGTTTTTGTTTAATTGTTGCCTCTTTCATTACCATCTCCATGTTATTTCTCTGTTAATTTTACAGTGTTAAATGTTCTTCATCTATGAAGTTTTTATGTGGTATTGATTTTGAAAGAGGGTTTTTATAAGAGTTTTTTTTATATAAATGTATCAATTTTTAAGAACTGCTGAACTGAACTTAACATCAACATGTACTATCCATTGGCGGATCCAGGGGGGGATGTTCTGGGGGGTGGAACCCCCTCTTTTTTGGACGAACAATGCATTTGAATGGGAGCATACAGTTGGAACCCCCCCTTTTTAAAATGGCTGGATCCGCCCCTGCTATCGATATTTTTATGTGTATCTTCTGTATTCTAGTTTATGGACCTAAATAACACAGATAAATTATTCAAACACACAAAATATTTATATCATAGGACTGAATTTACTACTGTTTGTTTGGAATATCCAGTATTAATTATCATTGATATTGTTATATTTATAAATTAACTGTTTACCAAAAATTGAATTTTTTGAAATACTAAGGCTTTTCTACCTCAGGCATAGATTACCTTAGCTGTATTTGGCTACACTTTTAGGAATTTTTTATCTCAATGCTCTTCAACTTTGTACTTCATTTGGCTTTTTTTTAAAACTTTTATTGGATTCGAGCGTTACTGATGAGTTTTTTGTAGACGAAACGCGTGTCTGCAGGCCTATATATAAATTTTAGTCGTGGTATCTATGATGAGTTTATTTACCTTAGCTGATTTCTCAAAACCTTTAAGAATTTTTGGACTTCAATGCTCTTCAACCTTCTACATTATATTGGCCTTTTTTACTTGTTTGATTTATATGTCACAGATGAGTCTTTTGAGGTTGAAACGTGAATGTGGCAAACAAATTTTAATATTCTTTTTATGATGATTTTATTTGATAGACAACTCTATTTGTCTAAAAAAAAAATGTAAGATTTAAAATCAGATTGTCAAATTAATTAAAACCAATTAATTACCCAAAAAATATATAAATAAAAAAATGAACACCTGGCGTAAAACTTATTGAAAATACCATTAAAACATTTCTGATATTGAATGTAAAGCAAATATGTTCAGTTAAGAACACTTATGTCTTTTCACTGTACATTGAAATAAAATTCTCAAGTGAACAAACCTTGTTATGTGGTATGTCTGTCTGTGTTTTATATAAGAATGTATGATCAACTATTGATGTCTATATGTGTGTAGTAACATGTGTTTTATTGTAATTGATAAGAATCTCATTGAACAAGATCTTGTAAGTTTTTTATTCTTTTGTTTTTCTGTATTTTTAAAAAAAAATAACATTTTTTTTTATATTAACACCGACTTAAAGTTAAAGTTATAAGCGTTTCATAATGTAGTTAATAACTTTACATTCAATTTATAATGTGCAATAAATTCCTTATTTAACCTTTGTAGCTTGCTATTTCATAATTGCCTGCTTATTTTACATGCAGTACCATAAGGTCATGTGAAAAAATTATGTTATATTCATGAAGTACCAGATGAGTTATTCAACAATTAGTGTCTTCTAAGTAAAAAGTAAGTTCAAAAGATTTGTATATCCAAAATCTATTACAAACAGCGAGGAGCTTATATGATTGAACAAGGCTTAAAGTATAGCCAGTTTTCAGATATATCATTGGTTATACTAGACTGACCCACAAAATCAACTTCTAAACGTGTTAGTTATTAGGTTATATATACCGTATAGTGGGTTATTTTCGCTGATAGAACAAAATCACAAAAACAAATTTCCGCCAAATTACAGATGTACATACAAAGGTATTAACAAAAGTTTTTAATACGCCAAAATATTAAACACCAAAATATTTCCTATACCTTCTTCAACAAAAATCACGAAGTTTTACACACGCGAAAATATCCCGCTATACAGTAGTACAGAGGAAGCAATGTCCCCCTACCTTAACATATAAGTAAAGACAGGCATTATGATAAAAAGGATTGATCATTATCCTTTCTTTACCTTAAGATAGTACACATTTTTTTTAATTCAACCCAATGTCCAGCTTTAAAATAGAGACTCCTTTCTTTTTATTACGAAGGCTGTATAAAACTCCTCCAGGGAAAACAAAATCGATATTGATAAAGATATCTATATCAAACAGTACAAGTTAACCCCTATGTAAGAGTGAATAAGGATGCCCAGGAAATGTAAGCAGTTTCTACTTCACAACTTGAGAGTTGCTAATGGTAAGTCAATTTTCGATGGCAGTTCACTTTTTAGCTCACCTGGCCCAAAGGGCCAAGTGAGCTTTTCTCATCACTTTGCGTCCGTCGTCCGTCGTCGTCCGTCGTCGTCCGTCGTCGTCGTCCTGCGTTAACTTTTACAAAAATCTTCTCCTCTGAAACTACTGGGCCAAATTAAACCAAACTTGGCCACAATCATCATTAATGTATCTAGTTTAAAATTTGTGTTTTTTTACCCGGCCAACCAACCAAGATGGCCGCCATGGCTATAAATAGAACATAGGGGTAAAATGCAGTTTTTGGCTTATAACTCAAAAACCAAAGCATTTAGAGCAAATCTGACATGGGGTAAAATTGTTTATCAGGTGAAGATCTATCTGCCATGAAATTTTCAGATGAATCAGACAACCCGTTGTTGGGTTGCTGCCCCTGAATTGGTAATTTTAAGGAAATTTTACTGTTTTTGGTCATTATCTTGAATATTATTATAGATGGAGATAAACTGTAAACAGCAATAATGTTCAGCAAAGTAAGATTTACAAATATGTCAACATGACCAAATTGGTCAGTTGACCCCTTTAGGAGTTATTGCCCTTTATAGTCAATTTTAACCTTTTTTCGTAAATTTCCATATCTTTTACAAAAATCTTCTCCTCTGAAACTATTGGGCCAAATTAAACCAAAATTAGCAACAATCAACATTGATGTATCTAGTTTATAATTTGTGTTTTTTTACCCAGCCAACCAACCAAGATGGCCGCCATGGCTAAAAATAGAACATAGGGGTAAAATGCAGTTTTTGGCTTATATCTCAAAAACCAAAGCATTTAGAGCAAATCTGACAAGGGGCAAAATTGTTTATCTGGTCAATATCTATCTGCCCTGAAATTTTAAGATGAATGGGTCAACTGGTTGTAAGGTTGCTGCCCCTAAATTGGTAATTTTAAGGAAATTTTGCTGTTTTGGGTTATTATCTTGAATATTATTATAGATAGAGATAAACTGTAAACAGCAATAATATACAGCAATTTAAGACTAAAAAATAGGTCAAAATGACCAAAATGGTCAATTGACCCCCTATGAAGTTATCGTTTTTATAATCAATTTTTAACAATTTTCATAAAATTTGTGAATTTTTACTAACATTTTCCACTGAAACTACACGGACAAGTTCATTATAGATAGAGATGATTGTAAGCAGCAAGAATGTTTAGTAAAGTAAGATGTACAAACACATCAAAATCACCTAAACACAATTTTGTCATGAACTGTCTGCTTCCTTTGTTTAATTCACATATACCAAGGTGAGCGACACAGGCTCTTTAGAGCCTCTAGTTTTGTTGCGTCACACACCTAAAACAGCTTCACCATTGTCCCTTTGACAAATTAAACTTGCATTGTCATCTATCACATGCATAATTCCTAATGTCTTTTCAGTTAATATATCATCCGCAAACATTGCAAAAAGATTATGTGTCCATATCAAATCTTTGGTTTGCCTGGTTTCCCCTTCCGATATTTTTTCATTCAGAAAGTCATTGGAAAGATAAGCTATAGAATATTGTGTTCAATTGGAAAGGCATAACCCACCGCAAGATTAAAGGTACAACATAAAAATGAAGAAATGAAAAAAGAATACAGGAAAGTTCTTAATCTTTAAAACCTTATTGTAAATCTAAAAGAGTATATCAGTTTTTCAAGAGAACTGAGATGGATAAAGACAACAGCATTATACCTGTATTAAAAAGTCATTACTCCATTGAGAGAAAACCAAGCCGGATTAAAAACTGCAACTGAGGGAAACACATCAAAACAAAGCAACATCAGGAACACTGAAGTGCAACAAAAACAAACGCATATCCACTAGAAAAAGTAAAAACACAAAAATACTGAACTCCGAGGAAAATTAAAAAAGGAAAGCCCAAAATCAAAAGTCCAAACGCACCATATTCCTGACTTGGTACAGACATTTTCTAATGTTGAAAATTGTGAATTGAACCTAGTTTTATAGCTAGCTTAACCTCTCACATATATGACAGTCGCATCAAATTCCATTTCATTGTCAACGATGCATGAACAAAACATACATACTCAAAGAGTAAAAATGTCAAAAATAGGGGTACAGCAGTCAATATTGTGTTATCATCTTAATCACTTTAAAAACAACAAATGTAACGAAGAAGCACAAAAAGGCATACATTAAATTCAACATACTCATTTTGCTTATCTTATACGACTGTATTTATCTATGGAAAGACTACCCGTAAAGGATGGAAGGTTTAGAAACAAACTATTTGATAACAACTGCCATATTCCTGACTTGGTACAGGACATTTATGTTAAAATTGTTGGTTGAACCTGGTTAAATGGCTGGCCAAACCTCCCGCTTTTATGACAATGATAAAACTATAGATTAAATGACAACACCGAGAACCTCCCACACCCGGAGGTGCGCTTCAGCTGTCACCAGAACAAAAACATGTGTACTAGTTCGATGAAAAGGTCCTCATACTAAACTCCAAATCATAGAAATAAACTGAAAGTAAAAAAAAAACACGATAAATAACAAAGGCATGAGGTTCCTAACTTGAGAAAGGCACAAACAGCAGACGGATTAAACATGTTTTGTGAGATCTCAACCATCCCCCAAAACTCTGTGATGTAGTTTCATAGTATCATATCTAAATATATACATTTTATATAGATAACCATTGAGAGTCATTTCTAAAAGATTGAACATTCAATTTAATTTTTGTACTAATCTATATATGCAGAATTTTGCACATTTAAGAGAACCTTAATTAATTTCCAAGCATTTTTCAATAAACTTAAATTTAGAAATGAATTTTATTGCAGTGTTTAAGTGAATTGTACAATTTTAAAAATTGCTATATTATTGCAATCATATTGCTATATTAACACCCTACATATTCATATAACATTAACACTTATATAAATGAAAAGGGTGACTATTGCCTGAACCAAGTCTTTTACAAGTTTTATGTGTTTTATCATTTGATTTGCCATGTGATTATGGACTTTCCGATTAGATTTTCCTAGGAGTTCAGTATTTTTGTATATTTAAATATACACGCTTAAAGGTGTAAATTTAAACCACCATTGATTTTCCCCTATTACTAGTCTTTGTTAAATTTGCCCTTTTCCAAAAAATGTGCAGAAGTTATCATTGTTTCAAATAAAGAAATACTTTGTATGAGTAAAGTTTTATCCTATCCAGTACTATAGAAAAAAAATCACATAAAATTTCATTGCATACAATAAAATAACCATGACTGGTTGTTAACCAATCAAATTTCTCCCCTTATCTAACCTGTGTACAAGGTTTAGGAAGCGTGTAGTCTCAAGTTTACAAAATATTCTGTAGAACCCCCCCCCCCCCCCATAAAAAAATAATAATATGTGTTTGAAATACCCAAGACATATGTTACAGAAATGATTTACTGCCATTAAATGTAGGATTAATTACCGACAACTATATTTGTTCAACCTATCTTTGTATAGAGCCGGATGTGACGTACCATGAATTGGTGGTATAACACCTAAAGTCAGATGAAATATTTACCTCACCTCAAAAGAAGATGATTTTCCCCGAAGTTTTCACCTTAACATTTATCTGAACTTATTATTGCTGTCGGTGTATATATATTGAATATATTGCCAGACGGAACTCTTCGTAAAGGTGTTCGACACAGATCGGTCTTTAATCTTCTACACTATGACTACTTTAAAGGCAAGACTGTATACAATATATATACAAATTTATACACAATTGTACAGTTTGGGAAAGATTTCTTAAGCAACAGTTTACCGTGAATACAAAGAATTATATATTAGTTCAAATTTTAGAATCTCTAAACAGTATTAAAGGTTCATTAAAATATAACTATGAGGGTCCAATTTTATGCAATAGTAATTGGAATATTGTCCTCCTGCTAAATTTAGTTAAATTGCTTCTTTTGTAGTTGAGTGTAAGGTGCATGTATTACTTTTCGCACTTTTGATCCAGATGTAAATTACTGAAATCCATATTAAATCTATCTTGGAATTTTAAATTGAAATGATATATTTTATTTTGAAAGACTTAGACACAAATAGTTACCAAAGGTACCAGGATTATAATTTAGTACGCAATGCCCGCTTTTCGTCTACATATGGTTGCTACAAAACTATGCAAAGATAATCATATAATTTTGAGTATAAATACAATATTTTAGCTAATTTGTTAATGTTAAGTCTTCATGACTTTATAATAACAGCATAATCTTAACACAATGATGCTTGGATAATATTTGGAAATATGTTTTTATGTTTTTTCAACAAATTAAACCAAACTTGGTTACAATCATCATTGGGGTATCTTGTTTGAAAATGTGTCCGGTGACCCAACCAACCAACCAAGATGGCAACCATGGTTAAAAATAGAACATAGGGGTAAAATGTAGATTTTGGCTTATATCTCTGAAACCCAAGCATTTAGAGCATGACATGGGGGTTTAATTGTTTATCAGGTCAAGATCTATCTGCTCTGAATTTTTAAGATGAATCGGAGAACCTGTTTTTGGGTTGCTGCCCCCAAATTGGTAATTTTAAGGAAACTTTTCCATTTTTGGTAATTATCTTGATAATAATTATAGATAGAGATAAACTGTAAACAGCAATAATGTTAAGCATAGTAAGATCTACAAATAAATCAAAAGACCAAAATTGTCAATTGACCCCTTAAGGAGTCATTGCCCTTTATAGGCAATTTTTTGTAAATTTTTGTAATCTTAAACAAAAATCTTCTCCTCTAAAGCTAGACAGCCACACTTGTAAATAATGATTATAAGAGTATCTTATTAAAAATGTGTCCGATGACCCCGCTCTAGAACCAAGATGGCCGACATGGCTAACAATAGTACATAGGGTAAAATGCAGTTTTTTACTCATATCTCTGAAACCGAAGCATTTAGAGAAAATAAATCTGCTGTGGATAAAGTTGTTAATTAGGTCAAGATCTGTCTGGCCTGAAATTTTCACATCAACTTGTTGTTGCATTGCTGCCCTTGAATTGTTAATTTTTAGAAAATTATGAAGCTTTTGGTTATTATCTTGAATATTATTATAGATAGAGATAAACTGTAAGTTGCAATAATTTAGAGTAAAGTAAGAGCTACAAATATGTCAACTTGACCAAAGTGGTCCATTATAGTAAATTTTTATCAATTTTAATAATTTTTGTAAATTTTTGTAAATTTTTACAAAATATTTTCCCACTGTCACTTCTGGGCCAATTCCATAAAGGAATGACTGTAATATTTTTTTCTGTCTATGAAGAAATAACATAGTAGCGGGTTATTTAACAGTGTTCACCACATTTTTTTATGTTATTTCGAATAGACAGAAGAAATATTACAGTCATTATTTATAATTTAATTCTAAATTCCATTTTAAATCGTTGAAAACCATGAAAAAACGTTGATGACGTCTCGGTCACATGACTAAATTATGTCTATGGGCTCATAACAAAATAATGTCAGCCAATCAGAAGACGCGTTACATCCAAAATTAAATTATTTATAGATGGAGCTAATTGTAGACAGCAAGATTTTTCAATAAAGTAAGATCTACAAACACATCATCAACACCAAAACACAATTTTGTCATGAATCTCTCTGTGTCCTTTGTTAAATACGCACATGATGATTTTGTAATATCAGAAGCATGATATGTCCAATGAAAGCACGACAATTGTAAAATCCTTCTCATAGTGATGATGCACTATATCAAAATGTGTAGCCACGGATAACAAAGACATTAAATAGAATGAAATTTCAATCCAAACATTATCTCAAAAACTCACCTTAAGTTTGTTTTCAATCTTAGATTAAAGATTTAAAAGTTTCAAAATTAATTCAAGAGTGAAAAAAATATGAATCAAGATTAATTACAGCCACAGATGCTGAACTGATATACAACGGGGTGTTTAAACTGAATCTTCTAGAACGAGCTAAATATTTAAAAGATTTATAAGCAGATATTTCTATACATAACTTATTCAAATCTTAAATAAAGGCAAAATTAGTATAATGCTGTTCAAAACTCATAAATCCATGGACAAAAAACAAAATCGGGGAAACAAACTAAAACCGAGGGAAACGCATTAAATAAAAGAGGAGAACAACGACACAACACCAAAACGCAACACACACAGACAGAGGAAGTCGTGTTAAAGTTCTTTAAAAGGAAACGGTTTATTCAGACATATTAAGTATATTTATCCGTTTATATGTATAGCACATTTTAAATAAAAACGATGAGAAATACAATTTTCTATATATACATCAAAAGTCGTATTCATAATTACACACTTCTCTCAAAATTTGCACATTCTATAAAAGATCAAAACCAACTGTTGTTTCCAGCTTCAAAATCCAAGATGGAGAAAGACACACGAACCACCTTAAGCGTCTTTAACGACCAGACGAAAATTAAATATAGATCTTATTCTATGATTTAAAACAATTTCCAGCCGTGTGTTATTCCGATACATTAATCGATAATTAAGCGTCTTTTTCGAGGTGTTCGACTATTAATATAGCCTAGCGTTTTGTCGTTTTGTAGTACGTTGGTTTTCATAGACAAATGATCCAATGACAATTTTATTTATAATGCAAATAAATAAAAACGTACATGGTATTGAGATTTATTTTAATTTCAATAGTTTATTTGTAAGCCTATTACACAACTATTAATAATTAATTGTTGTAACAAGTACATGGATTTCATTCAAAATAGAAAACCCTTCTTTTAGTCTTTGTTTTTCGTCCTCTGATATCCGTCAGATCATTTAAAAAAATCACAAAACAGTTTGTTTTCCTTCCATTTTTCAAGATATACACGTGGTCGGTACATCAGATATACCACATGGTGTAACTGAAATTACTAGTTGTATAGCTTTTGTAGTCGGAGCTGTATGGTTTGGTTGACATAAGTTGCATATTAACTTACTTCGCACTTCCTTGATAATGAAAATATATATGAAGGGATCTACTAAAGGATTGAGCAAAAGCAAATTGTTAGTGGCTCTAACGATATCATCATTGATAGTGTCAGTAAAGTTGGCATAAAGACCATAGAGCGATCTGGGTAAAATTGAAATAGCTGTTACGATAATGATACAACTAAAGATAATCATGTTATTGTGCATTCGAAATGCTGCTCGGTTTTTCTGCTGAAGTTGTAAGTTAGTCAAATTTCCGAATACATTTACCTGACGCCTATTTCGAATTATTCTCAACATTACAACGACATAACACAATGCAATCACTGCAACTAATAATGCATTCGGAGCATCTACAAAAAGAAGAAAACGTTTCTGTGCTTTATATTTTGGTCCACATGGAAGATCTTCGTGTTGGATATTGTCGAGAAACTCCAAGACACCCCGAACAAAAAAATAACTGTGTGAAAGCAGAAATCCTAGTCCTATAGCAATATTACTCGTCAAAAGATTCAACATTTGGTTCGGTGTTCTGAATGTCGCGTTTAATCTCTGCAGGCACATAAGGATTGTTATCAACAGGGAATATTGGATAGATGCAGGAATGAAATGTATCATGACTAAACACTGAACTTGATGTGCACCTCTTGTTTTGTAATCGTTCGTGTTCATTGCAATTGTATGCCATGCATAAACAATCATCAAATAGGCGTCATTTATGATCAGTAAAAAAGCCAGCTTAAAAAATCCGTTTTTTCTTAGTTTTCTGGTTTTAGCTAAAGCAACTGCGGCAAAAATATGTACTACAAATAATATTATACATAATGCCAGAATAAAAGCCCATTTCATGTTGATTGCTTTAAAATAATAACGATGCTTCCGAAATTTTTCTTGTTTAAAAGGCAACGTTTCTCTTCAGAGAAAAAAACTAATAGTGCTTTTTTCAGTCATTGTTTGTTATATATGTAATTGTAACTTTACGAAAAATGAAATTAATTACGACCTGACAGCTGATAATGGAATCTCATTCCTTGTTGCAGAGATCAAAAATGAAAGTTGACCATACATCAGAGTGGTCATGACAAGAGCATTGATCCTTTATATAAATGGTATACATTTCGGACAAGATAAGTAACCTTGAGGTTCCACAATATTATATTTTTTAATATAATTTACGTTTTCAAGAACTAGTAGTTCTTACTCTCATAACAGATCTTTTCTCATTTAAGACTTGTTCGAGACTTTGTGATATTTATCGTTGGTGCAAGTTTCATATAATACTACAAGAAACTTAGGATTTAGATGGCTCACAAGGCAAGTTATTATTCACCTATTATTTCGAAACGCGAGTAAAAAGATGTCTATAAATGTGATTTGACTTTCTCAATAACACTGTGCTATGAGATAAAGAAAATGTACAGTACTTTATGAGAACACACAAAAGGCGCAATACAAGTCTATCGGATGAATAAAAAGATTGTTCGTACTTAGAACAGTCACATTACAATTTGTAATTACTGGTATATATTTTTATGTGAATCCTTGGTGTGTCAGATAGTGCCTTAAAATTAAAGTTTTACTTATCCTCGAAACCGTTCTTTTTGTTTGTAAAAGCATTTGATGTTGTTATTTCAACATCTTAACTAACCATGGAAGATTGGGAAACATAAAAATAATCTTGATCGTGAACGATTGGGAAACACATATCTCGGTTGAAAGACAAGGCGTGGCCAGATTGACGCAAGACGTTTGGGTCTTTTTACTTAACACTAAACGACAAGACATTTGTGCTTTGTGTACATGTACCTGTTATCTTTAGAAAATTAACCAAAGTCATTGAATAGTGTTTAAATATTCTATGGAAGTTCTTCGAACATACGACAAAATCAGACGTTTTCCCTGGTAAAACAGTCATACTACAAGAAATACTTTATGGATGAAACATTGGAATTTTGACGTTATTCGTCAATTAGCTTTCATAAAGTGTATTAAGAATTGGAAACTATATCCCTGCTTGTGTCCACTATGTTGCACGAATAGTCCGAGAAACTGTACCGTCGTAGTTTATTTAAGCTTGTTTCAATTTTTAACCACCTGTTCTACCTATTATTTATAGAAAGAGTAATGGTTGTAATAAGGAATTTACTCCCATACACCCATGAAGGGTGGTCGTTTTTTTTTATCTGACACAAGCATTGATGACGAAAGTTTGATGATTTTTGCTGTATTTAAATATATTACTCTTGTGTGTTTTTTTTTTAGATCAAATGTTTTTTTGAATTAATTTATTCATAGAGCACAAATTTTCTAATTAAGTAAAAGCGCAAACGTACATTGCCATTTTTAAAAAGGGCAAATGTCAAAAAATGTTCATTTGAAAAGCCCAAACGTCCCGCGTCGGAACAGACGTAATAGTCAGAAAACATTAATTCTTCTACCAATTGATATAATTGCCTATGTAAATTTTAAAACTGTTTGTATGCACATTGAACGACAAATTTATGTGACGTATAAAAAAATTATGACGTCAAACACTCAAGTCAATCCATGTGTTCGTAGATAGATGTTTTTGTGTTCTGTTAAATTGTCCCCTTTTAAAATTGTTATCCGATGATGACTGATGTACCCATATTTTGACTATTTTATTAATTGTGACTGTTTATTTAACGCATCATGTAAATATAACGGAATTTGATGAGACTGTTATTAAAGAGAGAGGGTTAGCGCTATAGAACCAGGTTTAATCCACCATTTTCTACATTTGAAAATGCATGTACCAAGTCAGGAATGTGACAGTTCTTGTCTATTCGTTTTTGATGCGTTTTGTTATTTGATTTTGCCTTTCCGAATTGATTTTCCTCTGAGTTCAGTATTTTTGTGATTTTACTTTTTGCAACAATTTGAAGTTAGTAATGTTTAAATAAGAACGACCATTAATGTTTTAATTTTTTTTAACTCTTTTTTTTTATTTCTTAAGAATAATTGATATAATTAAAAACGTGTCTTTTTACGTAGGTTTACAAAATGAAAGCACCTTCGGTGCGTAAATCGTCGATAAGTAAAAGTATGATATATGTTTCTTTGTTTTTTTCATGCATCCGCCCTGAAAAAAAATATGTATGTTTTTTTTTACGTGAGTTTTATTTCTATTTTAGTTAAACAAAATTGCCAGTTTTGGATACGTGTCAATATCTTGATTGATAATTCTTTGAGGCGCTGACATAAACTAAAAAGGAAAAGGAAACGTTATTTTTCCTTGATTGCTTAATCATTCTTTTCACAATAGCTATACGTCTTTCAAAGTGCCTCGATTGTACATGATGCTCAGCTTGAATTGTAATTATAAGAATAAGTTCTATTATCAATATTAAATGTGTATCAAAAATAAAAACTTATGATGAGCGGACAAAAAGACTGATACTGTGGAATGATTTATATTCGCTGGATACCAATTTTCGTGGATTTCGCGGGAACAGGTAAACCACGAAATCAAATGTTCAAGGAATGACAAATTTCTATAGATTTGTATGCAGACCTCGACAAAGCCACACAATTAAATATCCACGAACATACAAATGTTCGAAAACTGATACCCACGAAAATAAATGAATCAACGATATTGCTATAAGATACAAGATCCAATGGAATTGTACAATTATAGTCCTATCCGCCAGCAAAACCTAATAGGATGAATCATGTAAATCAAGTATTTGCTATACTAATTGAAAATATAAATTATCCTATAATTAAATATTGTTTTGAACCTTTTCCTAGCATCAGATCGTTCATGATCCTTTTCACGATCCCTTTCACGATTTTAAAGCGGTCGGCGATCTTTCACTATCAGAAAATCACTTTTTTTGGTAAATGATTAATTTTTTTTACAAACTTTCTGACTATGTTAACACAAAGTAATTTTAAAAATTATTTTAATCATTGGAACGGAATGACATTTTACATAGAAGAGTTATTGTTTATTCATTCGAATTATGAAAAAAATGTGTTTGTGCGCAACATTTTAAATTGCCATGGAGCAATCTGCCTTTTTAGTTTTGTAAAAACATTGTACCTTAAAACAATGATTTTTCTCAGATACTGATCATAAAGATGAACCATTTTGGAAGAGAGTTTTATATTTTGTGCTTTGTTATTATAATTCATTTATAAATAAGATTAGCAATTAGCCTTCAATATGTGTTCTCGATAAGATTTCATTCACGGTACTATACCAGAGCATTCATGGCCCTTAGGCAATACTTGACACCGTATAATGCCCGCGTCACACTGTCCCGATTTTTATATACGATGGACACCCGAATGCGAAAATTTAAGTTCGTACGAAGTTGTTCACGATCTCGTTAAAATACCAAAAAGTTACCGAAGCAAGTACGATGAATAACGAAGTCTATACGATGGTGTCGAAATCATATACGATAGCAAAAGATGGACATACGAAGGTTAACCGAAGACGGTATTTAAGCTTCATATCTCAGCCGATGCATACACGATGGATCACGGAGGTTACACGATGGATTACGATGATGGCGCGATGGCCATACGATGTCTAAAAGACGTCGTGTACAGCTCACGATGCATTTAAATTATATGCCAAAGGCATCACGCGATTTAAATTGTTTGATCAATATTGAAAAGATATCTTAAAGGTAAGGTAATGGGTTCGTTGATCCCTTTTATTCAAAAAGAGCTTTTTCCAGGAGAATATCAAAATAATATAGACAAAAGGAAGGATGTGGGGAAAGCAACAAATGCAGCAAAATATGATATATAGAAAACAAAATGGTTATGGAGTAAATATTCGTGTGACAACAACTCAGACGATACATCAAAAATCAGAATAATGAAGAAAAAGATGGTTTCCCTATATACGTGTACCTGCAGTGTTGGTGTACGAGGCGCGTTTAAGATTTTCATTATGTTACTTGCTATGAAAAATTGACAAAAAATAATAGTTTACTTGTAAAAGTAAACCCTTCTTGTTCCATTTGAATTAATAGAAACAAAGCTGTCGCCTTTCTTGTTTTCATAGAATCATATGATATGAGCTCCATGCTTTGTGAACGTATTTATCAACTGTCGTATTAGACTGACTAGTGCATATCGCGCATGTCACTTTAAATGTATTTTTAGTGCGAAAATTAACTTAAATTTAGCTGGATTTATTGCCGTCGTAGTTCCATCTTGTTGCCTTCGTACTTTTATTCGATGGCAACACGACGAGATAACGAGGTCTTCAGTGTTTCCATCGTAAGACCTTCGGGTAGCTTCGTGATTCATTCGTGTCAGTATCGTTATGTTAAAACTGCACGATGGTAACGATGGAAACACGAATGCAATACGATGTTCAAAGAAGCATTCCCGGTGACATTACGATGGTGAGGATGGTGATACGAACTCAATACGAACCCCCAACATGTTAAAAAATTTAGAGCCCTTCCCGAAGTTGTCCCCGAAGGCTAGAAAAAGTGGCCGATGGTTCTACGATGGTTAAAGATGGCACTACGAATAGCCCGATCTGGATACGATCAGTCCCGATTTTGAAAATTTCCATAATCGTGTTGCCATCGGCGTAAAAATCGGGACAGTGTGACGCGGGCATAACAAAAAACACCAATGAATACAGTCAAACGTGAAGATATAAAAAAAAATTTCAGACGTTAACTAAATCTTCTCATATCTTTTATTCATTTTGTCTTTTGTATATTTGCTGCAAAAAATTGATTGTATAATTGAAAGGAATGAAAACGAAACTCGAGATTAATCTTGAATCTGGTTGATCTATAATATATGTTTGTTTCGATGTGATGAATAACATTATGAATTATGACGGAGGTCCATTTCCTGTTTTATAAACTTGCCAGTAAGCGGAATCTATTAGGGCATAGGCCATAAAGATGTAATGGAGAATGAAAATCAAGACAAACACAAGCTATAATTTTTTACTATTTCAAGTTAAAAGAACTTCATAGGTATAAGTCTGATGTCTCTTGATCTTTGTTTGCTATAATTTTTAATAGTAAGCCTTATTGAAAAGAACGCAATTTAAACCTGGATTACAAAACAATTCTTATTCTAAAAGGTTTAAAGAGAAAAGATTAAAGTGTCAAAATGAGACTTGATTTTATAGAATACTTTTTTACCCTTCTATTTAGGCTTTATGACGAATGTTAAATCCTATAGGTATATAGTGTAGTTGTGCGTAAAACAGACTTCCGGTCCCAAGCCAGGAGCCTGTAATTCAGTAGTTGTCGTTTGTTTATGTGTAGGAAAATGGCTATTGTTATCTTATAGTTCGTTTCTGTGCGTATTGCATTTTAGTGTTTCTGTTGTTTCGCTGTTCTCCTCTTATATTTGATGTGTTTTCCTCAGTTATAGTTTGGAACCTGGATTTGTTTTTTCTCAATCGATTTATGTATTTTAGGCGGTATACTATTGTTGCCTTTATTGACATAATATATACTTTCATTCTTTTTTTGGTACACAAATTCGGTCGTTAGTTTTCTCGTTTGAATTGTTTTACATTGTCTTATCGGGGCCTTTTTTAGTTGACTATGCTGTACCGTCTTTGCTCATTGTTAATGGCCGTACGTTGACCTATAGTTGTAAATTACTGTGTCATTTTGGTCTCTTGTTGGGAGTTGTCTCATTGGCAATCATACCCATCTTCTTGTTTTGTATCAACTATATCTGTTGTATCCTTTATCTCTAGTTCGATGGAATAGATGCGTTTAATAAATAACACAATTTTGCATTATTTGGTGAGAGAACATCATCTATATAACGGAAGGCAAAGTAAAAGGTTATTGCTGACTTTTTTCTTTCTTCCTAATAAGTTCCTGTATGAAGTCAGCCTCATATCAACAAACGAACAAGTCGGCAAGGAGAGGGGCACAAAAATGATTATAGTTTGTTAAAATACACATCCTCCCAACGTAACAAATAATGTTGTCAATCAAGAAATTAAGCAGCTTGTTAATGTCAGTTTCAGAGAAATTTTTGTTTGAATCAGAGTGATTTTGCACAAAGTAGAATTTATCCTACCCTAAGACATGATACTTGTTGGCCATTCCTTTTTATGAAACCAAGCAATACAAACTCTTTTAATTTGTCTTTTAGTTTGGAATGGGGAACACATTGTTACATGTTTCCCAATTATAAAAGTTATAAAATAAACAATTTACAGGACATGGGCTCCATGATATGTAGCTGTGTAGTGTGTGTATTTTAGTCTTGATGCCATCTAATTGAATATCGAGTTGACCTCCGAAAAGCTCCTTTGGTTAAATAAGCGAAATACACATACATAGAGATATAAATAGAAAGAACATTCGTGCAATAGATTTTTCTGCATACGAATAATTATTTGTTGATCGAACATGTCGAATCGGTCAATGAAATGATTTACATTTGTTTCACTTTCAATATTGACATTCTTTTCCTTTAGATAACTGAGCATGCACACTTCATGAGTTATCCATCTCTAAGTAAGGAGTTAAATTGAATTTCACTAAACTACGGACTGAATGAGGTCATATGTATTATGCAGTTACAAGTTATAATTCATAATCAATGTATCTAAGCTTAATTTGACAAAATTGAATCAAACTGGCTGTTAAAAGCGAGTTATTATTTCACAATTTCAATTTTATTAATGACTGAAAGAATAAATTTTATATTTTAATATATCTCGTATATCTTGTGCCCCTTAAAGTTTTTTTTAACCTTGAGTACTACATCTGTTTACATCTCAATTCTGACTTCACAATTATTGTTTCATTATTCTACAACAAATGGAGATAACTGTTATCATATCAAATGAGCAAGTCGATAAATGCTACAAGTAAAGCAATTAACCAGACAGGTCAGCGAGATATAGTTAAAACATCGACTGAAACATTATAAAGAATACATACTGTTTAAGTTCGGTATATAATTTTTTTTTTATATTATTAGTCATGTTAGTTACATAATGTGTTAGTAACCTAATATGATATATACGGGCCAGTAAATTCTATATGGGTTGAGAGCGATAGATAACCACACAATTATCTTACCGACTATCTGTATATGTTGAATTTAGACTAGAGATGTCCCATTTGCAATCATACCACATCTCCCTATTTTTATATTATTTAAAGTGTTCAAGTGTTCATTTTTAAGAATCTACTTCCATTGGCTTGCACAAAAAAAAAATATTATATCAACAATAACAATTTAGTATCAACAACCTTGAGTCCTTGATATAACAATTTTAAACAGAACTTTCAAAACATTTAAATAATCATATGGTGCTAAAGTCGTAACTCCAGTTCTAATAGTTATCAAAGGTACCAGGATTATAATTTAGTACGCCAGACGCGCGTTTCGTCTATATAAGACTCATCAGTGACGCTCATATCAAAATATTTATAAAGCCAAACAAGTAAAAAGTTGAAGAGCATTGAGGATCCAAAATTCCAAAAAATTGTGCCAAATACGGCTAAGGTAATCTATGCCTGGAATAAGAAAATCCTTAGTTTTTCGAAAAATTCAAAGTTTAGTAAACAGGAAATTTATAAAAAATGACCACATTATTGATATTCATGTCAACACCAAAGTGTTGACTACTGGGCTGGTGATACCCTCGGGGACGAAACGTCCACCAGCAGTGGCATCTACCCAGTGGTGTAAATAGTTATCAAAGGTACCAGGATTATAATTTAGTACGCCAGACGCGCGTTTCGTCTATATAAGACTCATCAGTGACGCTCATATCAAAATATTTATAAAGCCAAACAAGTAAAAAGTTGAAGAGCATTGAGGATCCAAAATTCCAAAAAAATGTGCCAAATACGGCTAAGGTAATCTATGCCTGGAATAAGAAAATCCTTAGTTTTTCGAAAAATTCAAAGTTTAGTAAACAGGAAATTTATAAAAAATGACCACATTATTGATATTCATGTCAACACCAAAGTGTTGACTACTGGGCTGGTGATACCCTCGGGGACGAAACGTCCACCAGCAGTGGCATCTACCCAGGGGTGTAAATAGTTATCAAAGGTACCAGGATTATAATTTAGTACGCCAGACGCGCGTTTCGTCTATATAAGACTCATCAGTGACGCTCATATCAAAATATTTATAAAGCCAAACAAGTAAAAAGTTGAAGAGCATTGAGGATCCAAAATTCCAAAAAATTGTGCCAAATACGGCTAAGGTAATCTATGCCTGGAATAAGAAAATCCTTAGTTTTTCGAAAAATTCAAAGTTTAGTAAACAGGAAATTTATAAAAAATGACCACATTATTGATATTCATGTCAACACCAAAGTGTTGACTACTGGGCTGGTGATACCCTCGGGGACGAAACGTCCACCAGCAGTGGCATCTACCCAGTGGTGTAAATAGTTATCAAAGGTACCAGGATTATAATTTAGTACGCCAGACGCGCGTTTCGTCTATATAAGACAGTGTAACAGTGTATTGAATTAAGTCCCGCCTCCATAATAATCTTATATGGAATATTCACGGTCTCCACGCGGACGCTTCTTACCAATCATATTCCTAGAAATGTATAGGAGGTAAGATGATTCCTGATGTGCAGGATGAACACTTAGTTGCAATGAAAACCTCGTGCCATGGCTTATACGAATATAAAGATGAAAAGACTTTTAAAGGGGCACTAGCTGTCAAATTCGTGGTCACCGATTTGACTCAAATTCTCATATTTGGTTTATAAAAATGTAAAACATTCATCCAAACTACCAAAAGTCTAAAATAGACAGTTGTCTCCCAAATTGTTTTTTCTACAAGTAAAATTAAAATTTAGATTGCTTCATTATATAAATAACACAAAGTTAAAAGGGTGATATAGCAGATTGTTACCCCGAGAAAACATTGTCAACCGCGGTGAAGCCAAGGTATACATTGCTTTTTCGAGGGGTACCAATCTGCTCTATCACTTTCTCAGCTATGTGATATTTAATTTATTTTACTGAATGTCCTATCATTATTGTCTTTTACATATTAATATCATTTTAAAAGTATTTTCTTTGACGTCCCGTACATAACAACGTTGCGGGTATTAAAAACAAACAACAGAAAATGTTTTCTTATTTCTTTTTTGATAGTCAAATAATAAAATTTTCGCCACAACGTAGAACCTTAGTATTGCATTTAATTATTTGATGCAAGTTCTATTCCTTGTCCTATAAATTATCGATTTTGATTGGTCTTGACGAGAGGGTAACATTCCAAAAAATTGTCACCCGCTCAGCCATGTGATAGAGTATATTAACACCTCGTATTAGCCAATCAAAATATGGAATTTTAACGTGAAGTATCATGATATATAAATAATACATATAGTCCATCAGCTGGTACGGCAAAAATTCAGTTCTGTGTTACACCCCAGGGTACCGCAATTTTTTTGTATCAATTTAAAGAGTAATATCGGAAGAATATTTTAAGAGGTGTTAGAAAGAGGTGTCCAAAAGGGGTTAAAGGGGGACTTATTGCTCTTCAACTTTGTACTAGTTTGGCTTTATAAATGTTTTGATATGAGCGTCACTGATGAGTCTAATGAAGACGAAACGCTCTTCTGGCGTACTAAATTATATTCCTGGTACCTTTGATTATGGGTATATCAAAAATTTTGTTTTGCACATATTTACAGAAAAATGTCAAAATAACCAAGTATTCAGTACTATACAATACTTTTTTTATTAAAGGAACACATCATATCTTATTAAAACGCAGGCTAATTCATTTTTAAATCGTAGAGGACCAAGGAAAAAAGGGGGAGGGTATTTCCAAAAGTCATGATTTTGAATGAATAGAAGCATACGTACTAATTTTCTTGATAAAATGGTATATTTTTTCACATTGAAACATAGACCATAAAGTATATAAAGGCTGTTGAAAAAAAAATAAAGGTAAGAAAAAAAAACATAGAATCAACGACAAAAACAAACATAAGCAACCAGAAATGCACGATTCTGTCACAAATTTATACATCACATTCATGAAATAACTCACATATTAAAACACACAAAACTGTCAGGGTTTCCAGATTTCTATGTTTTTTTAATTTAACAACCGAATCACCACATTTTAAGGTCACTCAGAGAGTTAATCCATAGAAACATCATCACTTTGGTCACCTGCATCTACCGAATTATTATTATCATCTCCTCCATTATCTTCGTCGTCATCGTTAGCAATATCAACGATTTGATAATGCTTATATCTACAAGCTTTCGAGCATTAACATACAGCTATCTGTTCAGGATAAAGCTTGTTGAACACATGAATATATTTTGTTGGCACAACCGGCTTAACATGAACAGCACATCAGAATTATCAAAACATCTAACGCTGGTGGTTGGTCTAGCAAACTGATAATGATCAAAGCGCTCTAAACAATGTTGTGTTTAAAAGCAGATTTCCAAATCCTCGTCTGAATGTTGGCTTGTTTAATGTGCTTTAACATTGCATCTTTTGCATTTCAAAACGTTCTGATCTTTATTCATCGATATTTTTAATTTCGTAGCCATATATAGAACACGAAAACCTCTCGAGCGTTTTGACAACTCTTCGCCAAGATGGAATAGACCTTCTGAAAACTCAACATAATGTGTCAAAAAGCCGAATGCTTTGCTTTTTATTCTTTACCAGTCAAAACACTTACTGAATCACAACCTGTATTGGCGTGAAATCATGGCAGTTTTCTACAAACATTCTCACCAAATTTCGCACACATTAATTGCACATTTAATAATCTGCATTTGGAAGATGTAAATGTCAGACTTACAATGTTAGAATTGATATGCAACTGTGAAAATAGTAAGGCAATACTTCCACATCAGTGTCAGGGGTTTTATAACAATGGAGTCGTAACCTTTGTCAGCATGTTTTTGCATTAAGAAACATTTTTGTTATCGGCTTCTTCCTGTTTGATTATAAGCTAAAACCATTCTATAGACTACACTGTTTCATTTTCAACATATATTTTGTGGCACAAACTTCCATGTGATACAAATAAATCAATACATTCAAGTGTAAATCCATAGGATTGTTCAATCTTTTCAAAACCAAAGAATTCAATAAAAGCAACTGTGTGTTCCCCCAACTAACAAACATTTCTTCCATTTCCAAGAACACGATTGTGATGGTTTGAACTTATCGTAATGATTTTCCCTCCCAAGGACCTGCCGTTTTAATTTCTTTATGAATATTGTGGGATACTAATCAGTGACAAAATCGATGCGGGACCACTTTTCGAAACTAAAAGGATGGTTTTTAAAATAATCATTGTCAAATCGAAAAAAGTGGTCGGTATCCTGGTAATGGTTTGAATAACTGCCATGTCATCAAATATCCACATGCTTTCCTAAGTAATGAGCCTTTTCTTAAAGACGACTCAGCACAGATTTTAAATTTTCATTACACGTGTACCCTCAAAGTTTGCAAGAGACATTGGAAGAGAACCCAATTCGAACTGGAGAACATTTCGCATAACCAACTATCTTGTCTGGGCAATGAGAAGCAGGCGACGTTTTTTTTTCATCTGCTCTCAATGTTTGTTATTTTTATCAGCCATTAACTGCTTGCCTTTTATTTCCTTTTTTAAAAATGTGAGAAATGATTTTCTTTTGAGTGTTGTGAAGATATCGGTTGACTTTTGAATAAGCCGTTCCGTAATGAAAATTTCTGAAGCAAATTTTCCCTTTTCATACGCGTTTAAAAGGTCGCACATTAAATCCGAAGAAGTAACATAACCCGAGAACAAGCCATATAACTGCTCAGATGTTTTAATGGAATTGGCCAGATTTGCAGTGTCTGAAACAATTTCAAAACATCAGTTAGTTTCGTCTCGCTTCATTCGAGTTTTTCTGAGTTCTTTTTAGGCGGATGTTTCAGGGTCAACCATTCCTACCAAATCTCGACATTTTAAGGATATTGATGCTCTTTCATGTGCATTTAGCAACCAACGTTTATCAGAATCTCTATTTAAACTGAAACCAACAAAGCCATTTTTTTGTATCTCTAAGAAACCTAAGAAAGTATTGCAAATTCCACAACTGACTAGTTGACGTTCGTTCAAAGCGATGTTTGTCGATTGAATGACTTAACAATCTTAAGTCAATCACTACATAGCTAAAACACAAAATGTTATCAAGCACACCTTTATTGAGTTCGATAGAGTGCACCTTTTCTGAACACTAAAAAAATCACCTTAATTTGTATTTTTTCTTAAATATTTCGTTACACATTCACTTTATAAAATAATTTGTCTCACAAAAACATCATAAATCGACAATTAAATGTTTGTTTTCAGTTGAAAATTGATAATGCTTATGTGTGAATACATTGTACATGTTGTATACTGAATCAAAGACGGTAATTTGATGATTTCAGGTATTTCACGAGTATTTGCACGTACATATATTTTATTAAATAATTCATATTTTAGACGTTATATAAATACTGCAAATGATTTAAACATTGCATAATGATTAATTCTCAAGTTTAATTAACTGAAACGGGTAAGTGCATAACGAATTTCTTTAAGAAAGGAGAAAATATGCCTTAATTTGAACCCAAAAAATCGGATTGTTTGTATTGTAAAAAAAACATCTTTTTTAAACAAAAATCTTCCGAGTTATATTTAATATGATAGTTTTGTATCTGTTTCAGTTGTTTAAATCTATACTTTATTTTTTTTAATCGCTTTATTTTGAAAAAAAATAATAAAAAATTACTTTGTCGTGCATGCTTAATGAGGGGACATTGGAAGGGACGTTTTTAATCCTCTTTTGGACACTTTTTTTTATACCTTGTGGTACCCTGGGGTGTAACACAAACTCCTTAACTAGCGCGCTTTTGAAAACTAGCTGATGGACTAATAGCTGAGAGGGTGATAGAGAAGACTGTTACCCCGAGAAAACATTGGCAACCGCGGCGAAGCTTTGTGTCATTTAATTTATTATACTGAAAGTCCTATCGTTAGTATGGTCTTCTACATATTAATTTTATTCTAAAAGTATTTTGTATAACGTCACGTACATAACAACGTTACGGGTATTAGAAACAAACAACAAAAGATGTTTTATTATTTCTATTTTGAAGTCAAATAATAAAATCTTAGCCACAACGTAGAACTTAAGCATTGCATTTAATTACTTGATGCAAATTCTATTTATTGTGCTTAAAATTATAGATTTTGTTTGGTCTGGACGAGAGGGTAACATTCAACCATGTAATAGAGTACATTAACTCCCTCAAAATATGATATTTTAACGTTAAGTATTATAAATAAAATTAACCAAAAGAGTAAGCTTACCTTATATGGATTAGATGACAAATTGAATCGAACAAAATCAAATATATGGTACATGTATTTGTAAACAGCGGTCATAAAAATGCTATAAATCGCTTATTTTTTTCTTTATTTGAATTAACAACCTGTTTCCAAACTTGCAGATTTAAGAAAGGAACCAGAATGTCGAGACAACAAAGTCATTTTTATTTAAATCATTCATATGTGTATAAGAGATTCCGAAACGTTTGTTTCTCTGTTAATGGATTGTGTAAACACAATATTTAAGTAAGATTTAGAGTCTATAATAATGGTTACAAAGTAATTGACAATTAATTCACAAATGTAAAATTTTAAGAGTCTGGATGGAAAAGAAACACTACACACAATACATTTGTAGCCGTTATTTGCTGTCTGCCAAATTTGTTTGTCATTTTTATTGTTTTGAAACATAAAACCATCCGGCAGGTATTTGTTGCAGAGTTCTTGTTGAGTGGTGCTTAATTAACAAACTTAAATGTTATTTATGTTAAATATTTATTGTGATACATACCACATATTTATCAATAATTTCATGAACTTCGTCGTTAATAGAAAATAAAATCCTTTAATCCTTATTGCATCTTGTCTTCCTTTGATTCCGTGATATCATTGCAATGTTCCTTCCATTTTGAGATAATAAAACAAATGAACCTTCATCTTGCAGCGTTGTTGTCGTATGTTCTTTCGGTACTTTAGACAAACTACCAGATACAGTAGCATTTGTTGGTAGCTTCGCTATTGCTATAAGTGTTGTACGGTTCGTTTGTCGACTTTTGCATGTTAATTGACGGCGCACTTCTCCTATACTGAAAATATATATAAAGGGGTCTATCAAAGGATTGAGCAAGAGCAAGTTATTAGTGGCTTTAATGGTTTCCTCATTGATGGTGTTGGCAATGTTGGCATACAGACCATAGAGCGTTCTGGGTAAAACTGAAACTACTGTTACGCAAATGATACATCCTAGAGTAATCATATTATAGCGCATTCGCAATGCTGCATTCGTTTTTTGATGAATCTGTAAGTCAGACAAGTTCCCGTTTACATTTACCTTGCGCCGATTTCGAATAAGTCTTATAATAACACAGAGATAACAGAGTGCAATCATTGCAACCAAAAAGTCAATCGGAACATCTACAAAAAGGAGAAAACGTTTCTGTGTGTTATATTCTAATCCACATGGAAATTCCACAAGTTGAACTAAGCCGCAAAATTCGAATACACAGCGAATTAAGAGGTAAATGTGTGGAAATAGAAATCCTAATCCTATTGCATAATCATTTGTCAAAACCTTCAACATTTGTTTCGGTGTTCTGAATGTCGCATTTAATCTCTGCAGGCACATAAGGATTGTCATAAAGAGAGAAGATTGGATTGCTGCCGGAATAAGGTGTATCAGGACTAAACACTTGTCTTGATGTGCACCATCAGTATAAACATTGTTCGTGTTAAATATAATTACAAACCAAGCATACTCAACCATCAAACTGGCATCACTTACGATAAGAAATAAAGCCAACCTAAAAAATCGGATTTTCTTGAGTTTTTTTGTTTTAGTTAAAGCAACTGCGGCAATGATATGAACCCAAAATAATATAAAGCACAGTCCGAAAATAAAAGGCCATTTCATGTTGAAAAGTTACATCAATATAACGGTATAAGCGCAACGTTTCTTTATTAAAACAAACATTGCCAACCATGTCGATCTGATTCAACACCTGTCATTTATCTAAGAAATTAATAACGAATGTAATATCACCTGCCTACTTTCATTTATATATTACGTAATTAACATTCGTATCCTTTTGATATATTGATGATGGCCCTTCATTTCATTCCCAACATGTCCTTGAGTGTTTCTCATAAATCCAAGTAGACATGATATTAAGGATTACACAGAACGTAGAAGGGCCGTTTCAAGACTTCATTTTTTTTATTAATATTTTTTTCTTCATGAATTTACAAGAAACAACATATATTATCTTGTGGCACAATAATCAAGCAAGTGGAATATAGCATACCAAGCATTCTATGGAATAACACTATGAAATCTATGGATTAAGTTTAGTAATAATATTTCATTAATATAGTAATGGTAGTGCAAGTAATATATGAGCATGCATATGGTATAACAGTATTCAAATACTTTGAAATACTCATATACACACATGTATATGCATTTACTGCATTTAATTTAATCAGTTTTTGATTTTGATCTTTTCATTAAAAATTAAACAAACAAATATTAGGATTATGAGAGAAGACGAATGTAATCTATACAACATAAGTGTTAACGTTATCATCACGATTTTGTTGATCGATAGGAAATTCTGGGTTTTGATTCACTTGCGACATGTTTATGATTATTGGCCAGTGCAATAACATTTTTTTGAAATTAGTTTACTCATGTTCAAATCTCGTTAGTCGCTTAACAAGAGACACATAAAGGTAACGAACAAAAACTGAGAGAGTCATCTGACCTGCACAACTAGTGAAACCGGTTCGTCGATCTGGTAACCTCATCCTACTATTCAATGCAGTTGAGCACAGATTAGAAGAGCAATTCTGGTATTTAATTATGATCAAAGACCAAGCAAACTGTCATTATTGAGTTGAGACAACGACACCACTGTATTGCTCCGTCATTTTGTGACGGTGACCGTTAAACGTAAGCAGAGTCAATTTCTAGTCTTTTCCTCAAAACTCTTTTGCAGCAACTTTTGTGCACAGCCGCCAAAGTGTAATTAGTTAAATTTTATCATGTATGATCGTTACGTATACACCAGGATTAATATATGTGATAGATAAATTAATACGCTACCACGTCTAGTCTGTGTTTTTTTCTATAAAAGTTTTTTTCTGCTTTTTTCGATTCTATGAATAAAGCCCTTTACAACTTTTTTTTTTTATAGTTTTATCATGTTGTACATCACTCTACCAGGTAAGGGCAGCGCCTTAAAACATCTTAAACCCTGCCATATGCTGTGTATGTGTCTCCTAAGTTAAGATCCTTCAATCATAATCGTTGTTGTTAATTACTATTTCTCATATTTGTTTTATTGTTTTGTAAAGTTGGTTCTTGTGTTGTGCAGTTTCACAACTGTTAAATGTAATGGTGAACATGTTTTATGTAGATAGATATAAGAAAATGTGGTATAAGTACCAATGAGGCAACTCTATACAAATCACAATTTGTAAAAGTAAACTTACCGTTATAGGTCAAAGTACGGCCTTCAAAACGAAGCCTTGGCTCAGATAGAACTGCAAACTATAAAGGACCCAAAAAATAAGAAGTATAAAACTATTCAAACAACAATACCATGAGTCAAATCTAATAAAAAAGGAAAATCGAGAAAATGTATGAAACACATCAACACACTTGCTTTAAGTTCAGTGGTTGCCGTTTGTTCATCACTGTCATATTTGTATATCTTTATATTGTGTATGAAATTGGTCTTTTACTGTCTAAATCGATCACGAAGTAAACTTTTGTAGCTGTTTACACGGTTTCGGCTTTCTCATTGTTGAAGAGCGTACAGGTATCTATAAATGCCTTAACCCTTTCCATTGGAACTTTGAATAGTTGTTTTATTGGATAGCTAGCAAAAGTATGAATTATTCTAAATACTTGGAATTCTCTTATCCCAGGCAGATAACCTTCGACGTATTTGACACCATTTTTTGGATATTTTGGTCTTCGTCTTTGTTTGGCTTTCTTTACTATTTCGACCTGAACGTCACTTCTGGGTCTTGTGTGAACGAGACGTGCGTGTTGGATTGTGGGCCTGATGCCTTTGATGACTGTTGACGTCATCATCAAAAACCTGTGTCAGTTGTGTATTGATATTTTCACAAAGGTCTGATGCTTGACATCAACAAAGTTCAATACAGTGCATATTCTGTTGAAAACACAATCAACCCTAATACCGCAAATTAATTTTCCTTTACACGTGCATATCATATCTTAAAGAAAGTCAGATAAAATGTGAAATTCAAACAATACCAGTTCAAGACCATAATTTGTATCTTTCCTGCCAAACTGTAGAGTCGATCCGATAGCCGACTTGGCGATATGTGCATTCTTCCAGACTTTGGTTGGGAAAGAAGGCATTAAGACGTGCTGTTTAAATGATGCACCACAAGGTAGGAGTCGAACAAGCGGGAATCTTTACAAGTGGCTTATTTGACCCGAAACTTGTTCAGATTGTTATAGCAGCGTTTGGATTTTCCTTTTATACCATAAAGCCTTATTATACGTTTTCGTCTGACTTCTATCGAATCATCTATATATAATAAAGAAACTTGGGACAAGTCATTTAACTGATCACGTGTTTCTCTCAGTGCCGTTAGCATTGGTGTTTTTGCATATACCAAACTTCCAGTTGAAATTTTACTCTGAACGGAAGTTTTAACAAAACCGAGAGATTATGATGTAGCTTTACAACTTTTGGAACAGGATAGTATGTCGCTATTGGCATTCTTTTGACGGCGAGGCTCAGAGCGATTGTTTGGTTAGCTCGTCAACTGGAAGATATCCTGTCCTGGTGTAACTTTTATCTGTTCAACAGAGCTTGAAACTTACATTTCTGTCTGCAGTTAAAACAGAGGGACGAAAGATACCAAAGGGACAGTCAAACTCATAAATCTAAAACAAACTGACAACACCATAAAATACTGCCCTAGCAAAAAGTAGTCTTGCCGTTCACTGCTTCTGTATTAATGTTTCTGTTATCATATCCTTCCTGGATAGGACTACCATTAGATGACAACGGAAAAAAATAACTGAAATGAATCAATTAATTCTCATTAATACTTTGATTTTTGTATGCGTCATGTTAGCATTTTGTTATGGGTCGTTTGATTTTGGTTTGTAACGGCCAGAAAAGATTTTTCAACTATTTAGCAACAAACAAATTTGGTCAGGTTGGGAAGTGTTGATTGAATTGACAATATAAGATAATATTAGGAAGGGATATGACTGTTGTTATGCATTCGTTTGGCGTTTTTGGACTTTCAATTTTGCCATTGAACTAGGCACTTTCCGTTTTGAATTTTAATCGGAGTTTGGTAATTTTGTTATTTTACTTTTTTCTAACAAGCCTTATACATAACCAAAAGCATTTTCAGAAAATTTTCATGTAAAACCGTTGATTCAATTTACAGCTATCTGTCTGACTAGTATATTCTTAATCTGATCTTTGTCCTTTTCGGATTCCAGCATCACTGACGAGTCTTTTGTAGACAAAACGCGCGTTTGGCGCAAATACAAAATTTCATTCCTGGTATCTATGATGAGTTTATTTACAACAACTATGTCGATGGCACTGCTAGAGGAGTTTTTACTCCCGGAGGGTTTCAGTAGCCAAGAAGTCTGCACATCTGTATTGACATAAATTATCATTGATATGGTCATAATTATAAGTAAACTGTTTTCAAAACTTTTGTAAACCAAACGCGCATCTGGCTTAAAAACAATTTTCCTACCTGATATCTATAATGAGTGTATTAATTCCGCTTTGTATGCAGTTTTGCACAGTTTTTTTGTTCTTACAAAAAAATGCAGGAATACCAATCTGATCGAGTTGTAATTCAAGATGTGTTTGTTGCTACTGAAATTATGCAAGTGCTACCGATTTTCTCTTCCGATTTCATAAATTATTGTTTCTGACGAGTAAGATTTGTTAGCTAGTGTATGATTAACAACAAGATCTACGGTATTTACCTCAATATACCCCGAAAGGAAATTATTGATAGCAGACAACTCTTCCTAATCATCACATATATTTCATCTTTTTTTTGTTCTTTAGTAGCTTCAACAAAACTTACTTTTTCCTTGTCATTTTTTTTCTCATGCTTTGAGCCTGACAAGAAATGCATGTGTGCCAATCTAAGGACGATTTCCCTCTCTTAATTACATTAATTGTGTACCAGATTGATGTGTTCTATTTAAGTTTAAAAAAAACGAAAAAGAAATGTTACAAATGAAAATTGTTTTGTATAAAGTAATTAAAAAAGTGTATACTAATGCCAATTAAACACAATTGAAGCGTTTTATCATTATCCTATTATCAAAGGAAGCCGTGGAAAATCGTGTTTACCATAACTCCTAAAGTAAAACGGTTTTTAAAATTTAATTGGTAAATATCTATCAAAATCATATTGTCTATTTTCATCATTAATGTTATATTCTTACATTTGCATATAAAACATAGCCTTGGTATTGTGATTCGTAATAATAGTTAACATTTCTGTATATCAGTGTTTTTTTTGTTTCTAATTAAACACTACATAACGCGCTAAAAGGCCATTTTTACGAAAATTTAACCATACGATTTTCCTATGGCATGTTTAAAACATTAGTTTAACATGTACTCTTTCATTTAAAAAAATCAAGATGTGTGTTCTTTGGGTGGATTTAACTCCTTAACTAAGCATCTTTTCAGATTGCGCCGCTGCACTACCATGTATGATGAAAAAAAAGTTCTATACATAATTAACCATTTTGCGAGGAAAAGAATTTCTTTTAAACATTTTAAGATGATGTTATAAAAGATATGAATATTCTGTGATGGACCTAATTAGGCACGACACATCAATAGGGTTAATTTATAATAATGCTGTATTAATGAGAAATAAGCTCTTACAATATTAGGTTTATTATACAGTTTTCCTCTATCAGTTCCGCTAATGATACACATGTTTTGTAGCTTTCATAGTGGTGTATACTCACAAATTTAATTAAAAAAAATAGATCTAAAAGTATATATGGGCTCAGCTAATCAACAATAACTATTCTATAGCGGTTTTTCTAATAATGAAAAAAAAAATCCAGTCTTGGTTTGATGAAGGACGCCATCTGATATCTAATCAAGTAATTTGATATTTTCATACAAAACATTGTTATAAATTCATCAAAGATTTTCTTAAACATTGAAATGCGGAATAAAATAGAGTTGCATTTTTTTTTTATTCTCTATCTATAACAAATAAATGTTTATTTACCTCAAGCTCGAAAATAGTTGCAATATTCTGGTTGTCTATTTGGACGTGGTTATGTGGCAGGCGTTCTCCTCCTATAACTGCAATAATATTGGTCATCAGTTAAAACAGAGATAGTGAAAACATACTTTGTAAATAGCGTATAAATCCCTAAATTTCAAAAGATTTGCGTATTTTGCTTCCGACCATAAATCTGAGTCCACACTGGACCGCTGTGAAACAAACTTGGATTCTGCCCTTATATTAGTCATTTTGTAACATGCACATGACGACGTGTATACATTAAAATTCAAATATACATCCATCCATTAACACACCCCATATTCTTTGGAATTTCTTTTATAGAATAGAGCATGGGAACAGGAAATGTGTCAAAAAGACAGCAATCCGACCCAAGAGAAAAATCAAAATAGCCCAAGGCCACAAATGGGGTTTCAACATAGTGAACAATTGTGCATCCGGAATTGGGGTTTTCTGACCTATCAAACAATGATATTTACCAGTTGAGAAAGCAAAATGGGCGACACACTAAACTAAAAAAACATACTGACATATGTTCACATGACTGACAAAGGAGTTAAAAATGCCTTAGTGTTTATGAGAGCATAACCCTTTCATATACCTCTAAACAATGTAGAATAAACACACAATAATACGCATAGTAAAACTTGGTTTCAAAGATGTTCGGGTGAGATGTTACAATAAGTAACAAAAGAAACCAGGCAAAACTATCAACATTAATCAACAAATGATTACTTATAATTACTGACATACCAGCTTCAAAAATCTATTTAAATGATTGAAAAAAATAGTTCTTCAAAAATGCCATTTTTCAAAATTTTCAAAAAAAGTATCGTAACTTAATCTGTTGTGAATGATTGTGCTTCAAAGGTTGTTTCTTGTTTGAGGTGATCTCGAGTGACAACATTTCTGTATTTTCTCTAGCCTTTACCATAAAATATTGAATGTGAAATATCGAAATACAAGTAAATTCAAGTACATGATCAAATGTCAAGAGCAAAAGCTTAAAAACATCAAACTAATTGAAACAGCTGTCATATTCTTGACCTGGTACAGGCATTCACTAATAGAGAAAATGATGGATTAAACCATGCGATAAAATCATATCTTTTATATGAAAGTCGTATCGAATACCATTATGGTGGCAACTATGTTCGGGCAAACAAACATTATAGACGAAATTGTCAAAAATTGGGGTACAGCAGTCAACATTGTGTTGTGATCTTGATCACTGTAAAAGACATAGACTCTATTTTCAAACTTACAATTATACCTTTACAAAAACAAGGATTTGGAAACAAGAAAAACTTATATACATTCGACTCATTTCAATTTTATATATATTAAGATAACGATTTTTTTTCTATATGAATTAAATGCCGTTCTTTAACAAAGCTGTTTAGACACCTCATTTATATCGGTAGAAAATCTTTCGAAATGGCAAATCCAAATTCAGAAAAAGAACGAATAAAATGAATTTAATGGTGTTTTTTTTCAAACGGAATGAAACGATTGATAACTGTTTGATATGTATAACAATTATTGTTAACGTCTCAATCAAATTATTTTGCGTCTCCTTTTGAATCCGTCATATATCATTGCAATAAATCATGAAACAATGTTTCTTCTATTTTCAGGTATCATATGGTGATTAACCAGATGTCTTTGTGGTTGTATGTTGTTTAGGTAAATAAAACATGCTACCAGATACAGTAGAATGTACTGATTGTGCTCGTTTGCCAACAGCTGCATAATAATTGACGCTGCAATTCTTTGATACCAAAATCAAAATATACATGAAGGGGTTTACTTCAATAATGAGCAAAAGCAAATTGTTATTAAGAAAACGGTTAGAATATTAGTAATAGTGAGTCAAAATTTGTTCCTTTGAAACTGATACATGTATCACAGGAAATATGTTCTAGGAGAACATTTTTCACAAATGATTAAAATATAATTTGTTCCATCTATATAAAATAATTTAAACACTTTACCTGTTGAAATAAGTACCGGGTTGGTGAAATTTGTTCATTAACTAGTTAAATAAGTTCCGGGTTTATACGATTTGTTTCTTACTTGGTGCAATATAAAGTTCTCGGATTGTGCGATTTGTTCTTGGTAAATAAGTTCATTTTCCGTAAAATATGTGCTACTGGTTAAACAAGTTACCTTATAAAAAAAATGAGCATTTATCAACAGTGAGTTTAAAGTTATCATTCATGTCCATTATAAAAATAAGTACTATATAATGATATATAAGTAAAAAGTGTAAATCATCCAATTCGAATCCTGTGGAGTAGAGCAAATGTTTATGTACTCCGGAAAAAAGTTCAAAATGACACTTTTGTGTCAGAAGACTAGACTAAGAAAAAGTATAAGTCAAGATGAACATATCTACTTATTTGAAAAGGACACAATGGCTGATCAATTATTTCAAAAGACATTTAGAAACAAAAGACACACTCTTTTGAAACTGTTACATAACCTCAGTCCATGTATGATTAGAACACGAGACCATGGCAGTTAAAAGGAACTAAGGAAGAATACTAGTACATAAAAGATAAATACAAATTATGATACATTATCATGGATTTTATTTCTTATCTTCATCCTACAGTTACAGACATACCTTCAATTACAAATGTATTTAACTGGCATAATAATTAACGTGTTTAAAGACAATGTGCAATTTGTTGCAAAGGTACTTATTTTCTGTGAAAATATGTTTGAGCAGAATTTATTATTTGATTTCTATGAAATATGTGCATGTTTGTTTAAAACTGATACCACAGAAACTAATTTTACTTATTTAAAACTCTAAATACTTGTAAAATAAATTAATTGAAACAACATTAATGGAGCTAAGATTTTTGTTCAACAACTTATTTCACATTTTGTTATAAATTAGTTCCGGAACAAATTATATAGTGCCGGAACAAATTTCATGTGATATAAATTCCGGTGGAACATATTTCCTGTGAAATTTGTTCCGGCGGAATTATTTTTTTGTTACATAATATGTTGCAGCAACGACACAACATAATGAAATCTTTTTAACATATAAGGCATTCGGAAAATGTAGATATGAAAAAAGAGAAAGCGTATTGTGTTTTTATAAAAAAAAAAAAAGATGTGGTGTGATCACCAATGAGACAACTCTCCACAATGGACCAAAATGACACAGACATTTACAACTATAGGTCACCGTGTGGCCTTAATCAATGAAAAAACCCATGCCGTATATTCAGCTATAAAAGGCCCCGAAAAACAATTCAAACGAGAAAACTAACGGACTTATTTATGTACACAAAAAAATGAACGAAAAACACATATGTAACACATAAAAAAAACGACAACCACTGAATTACAGGCTCTTGACTTGGGAAAGGCACATACATACATAATATGGCGGGGTTAAACATGTTAGCGGGATACCAACCCTCCCCTAACCTGGGACAGTGGTATAACCGTACAACATAAGAACGAACTATAAAAATCATCTGATGGAGAAAAATACATGTGGACATGACCGGTTACTTGTACATCCCAACAACAAAAAGACACTAGGTATAGATCAGAGAGTACTCGCATTAACTGACAGCTTGTTCAAAGTCAATAACAACTAATGGAACAATCATGCATCTAAGACTAAATTATCAATCCGTACACATCCAATATCCAATGGATTATATGTAAAGATGTCATAAACAGTCATAGAAAAATATGACCTTGTACAATGCCAAGATACAGGTATCGACAGATTGTAGATTCATGAATGTGTATATGTATATAACATTCTAGAAATTTTTGGTTTGCTTTTAATCTACTGATATTATCAAAATCAATATTTATACCAAAAAAAACAATATTCAATGATCTCATTACAGTGTTGAATAGGTAACCTTTTAGAATAAGTTTATTTAAAGGAGCGACTTCTTCTTAAAATTTGGATACAAGGTCAATTTCGATGCTTCCTCATGAAATATGCAACGAAAAATATATTTATATGACTTACTTTTAGAGATATATTGGTTCGTTATTTGCATATTTGAAGGGAAAACACTGAAATGTTATTATTCAGGTTTTTAAGGAAAGTAACAATACTTTTAAACTAACAGTCATAACTTCACATGTTTTTTTGTAGTAAACGTTCTTTAAATCCATAGCATTAACATTCTGTAAAACCTCAGAAACGTGATCTTCACTGCTTGTTTTATGTTGATGAAGTCTATACGTGTATCTCGTTTCTCTTTTTTTTTATATAGACCGTTGGTTTTACTGTTTATTTTTTTGTAAATTTTATGGCCCTTTATAGCTTGCTGTGTTCCAGCAGAATCCGTGTTAAAGGCCGTACTTTGACCTATAAGGGTTTACTTTTACAAATTGTGCCGTGGATTGAGAGTTGTCTGATTGGCACTCACACCACATTTTCTTATATCTGTTAATGTTAAACCCATGAAACATGAAAACTTAATTAAACGCCTATTTCTACATTTACAATATGTATTCAATGGCGTTGTACATAAATGACATATAAAATACAAAAATACTAAACACAAATACAATATGTATGTACTATACCAAAAATTGAAAATCTATACTGTGATACACAAGAAAAAAGTCAGAAAAGTTCAAAATAATTTTCGAAATACAATGTTTTCAACCGACATTTAAAAATATCCAAAGATTCAGAGTTTCTCACATTTGTACCTAGTTCATTCCACAATGTTGGCCCAATAGTACTAAAGCTTCTATCTGAAAAAGTTTTCTTTTGGTTATATGGGACTGCATAACAACCAATAGATGATTCTGACGACCTTAATGAACGTTTCGACACTTGAGGATTTAACAAATTGATCAAATATGACGGTCCATTACCTACATGACAGTTGTACATATATGTTAAGATTTTAAATGTAATTCTGGCTTTGATCGGAAGCCAGTGTAAGTCAAACAATGCCTGCTTGGCACTATTATACTTAGAACGGTTTAACACAAGTTTGGCACACATATTCTGTATACGTTGCAATTTATATAAATCAGTTTGTGAAATTCCAAAAAGTATAACATTGCAATAATCTAAATGTGAAATAACCAAAAATAAGACCAAAGTTTCAGTTGCTTCTTTCAATAGATAGGATCTTATGCACTTTATTTTGTAGTAGTTCATCATTGCTGTCTTACATTTTTTAGTAATATGGTCTTTGAAGTTTAGAGTCTCATCCAGAAAAGCTCCTAAGTACCGTATACATGGTTTTGATTTTATAACATCTCCACAAATGATTATTTCTTTTGTCTGACATTTAGAGAGTTGTTGTCGACTGCCAAAGAGAATAAACTCTGTTTTCGCTTTGTTCAATTTTAGTTTGTTACTGTTCATCCAGGTGTTTATATGAACAGCGCAGCCCTGTAAGTCACGAATTGCATCCATCTCATTCGTTAATGTTGGCACGAAACGTTTATTAGCAGTATGGTCGTCGGCAAATCCGTACACAGTAATAGATGGTGGAATAATGTCGAATTGAGTTCCGGCGTAGACTAAATAAAGCCAGGGACCTAAGCAACTTCCCTGTGGTACGCAACACTCAAGTTGTCGCTCTGATGATGTTGTAGAGCTGACATTCACACGACAGCTTCGAGGTCTCAAATAGGAATCGATCCATTTAAGTGCGGTTCCATTTACACCGTACTGATATTCGAGTAATTTTATCAAAATACTATGATCTACAGTATCGAATGCTGCACTTAAATCAACGGCGATCATAGCGGTGACTTCTTGATGCTCCATCCCATCGAGTATGTCATTAACGAGTCGTCGAAGGGCAGATTCGCACGAATGGAATTGACGATACGCAGATTGGTTTGTAGGAAGGAGATCATGATCTTTCACGTGTTCATTCAGTCTATATAGCGCATATTTTTCAATTAATTTAGACAGGAAAGATAAGTTGCTTACTAGTCTATAATTTGAGTAAATTAGTTCAAGACCAGCCTTTTTCAGCAGAGGCAGCTGTTCTGTTAACCATATGCATCGCAGTTGAGAAGCGTAACCATGTTAATCAACACCGACACCTGAAAATTATAACAATAACTACTATAGTCACCTGGTTCTAGTTAAAGAAGCAAGCTCTCGACTTGTACTTTGTTCACATGGTAAAGCTTAGGATGTTAATAAATTTCCTTTAAATAAGCTTCTTTGTCTAATTACCAATATGCGGCTTTTATACCAACATGTGATTAAACGTCTGATTTTCTTTTGATAATGATAATACAATTATTTTTCTTGTGGTTCTTGTATTGCGGCATGATCTATCAAGCGTTACAAGCATTGTTTTAATTCGTTATTTTATTCTTTTCGTTTAATTTGTAGCTAAAATGATGTTAGAAAGAATGAGAGCATCACAAAAGCCCGACTTTTATATTCATAGAAGTCCGAAGATAAATCGTTCGCAAAAAGAAATACATTAAATAAAGGCAACAGTAGTATACCGCTGTTCAAAACTCGTAAATCTATGGACAAAAACAAAATTGGGGTTACAAACTAAAACTGAGGGGGATAAAGCAACAAAAACAAATCGCACGAGTATATCAACCTAATTGATGCTAAGGAGACTACCCGAAACTTGTGGAAAATGGCTTTGAAATAAGCATTGAAAGTTTTTATTCTTCAACTAAACATTGCTAAACTTGACAAAAATATTGTGATAGAAGGGGAATTAAATCAAACATTTTTGTGTTATTGTCCTTTGTTCCTTCGTTGTATTTTTTGTCATAAACAAAATGTGTTTTTGCCAGTAAGAATCAATAATGCTATCTTCAGCTGTCCAATATTTACAAGAGAGAGTAGGGTGTCATTAAAAATAATAGACTAAAATGGTGTCTTGCACGTAAATGTAATAAAGAAAGGATACTATAATAGAATGACGCCACAGCAATGATTAAAATATTTTTATAGTGATTAAGATACTAAATAAACTCATCATATACAAATTTAGTATATTCGCCAGACGCGCGTTTCGTCTACAAAAGACTCACCAGTGACGCTCGAATCCAAAAAAGTTAAAAGGCCAAATAAAGTACGAAGGTGAAGAGCATTGAGGACCAAAATTCCTTAAAGTTTTGCCAAATACAGCTAAGGTATTCCATGACTGTGGTAGAAAAGCCTTAGTATTTCAAATAATTCAAAAATTTTGTAAACAGTAAATTTATAAATATAACCATATCAATGACAATTCATGTCAGCACAAATAGTGCTGAATACTGGGCTTGTGATACCCTCGGGGAAATAAATCTCCACCAGCAGTGGCATCGACCCAGTAGTTGTAAATAAACTCATTATAGATACCAGGACTAAATTTAGTATATACACAACTTTCACTGTTGTACCCATATTTTTTAAAATTTTTATCTATAATATGTCTGTGTGTTTACATATCGTTGTCAATAAAATGGCATTTCATGCGACTGTTATACCAGTGGGAGATTTAGCTAGCTATAAAACCCTGTTAAATCCACCATTTTTATACATATGAAAATGCCTGTACCAAGTCAGGAATATGATAGTTGATGTCAATTAGTTTGATTTGATTATAAATTTTGTCATTTGATTAAGGACGAACCGTTTTAAATTTTCGTAGTTCATTACTTTTGTGATTTTACCTTTTATCAGTTAGTATGTTCTCAGGCTTACATATGATAACTGAGTTACCTTCTGTATCTTACCCCCCTTTTTCCCACCAATACACACTCTATAAGTGGATCAATATTGCCACCACATTGTTTGTCTGTTCGTCCGTTCGTTCAAAAGTTATTTTAATTGCTCGTCTCAGAAATTAAGCAAAATTTCAAGCAATAAGAGCAAATGCAATCGGTGTCTAGCATACTAATCCTGTCAAGTATGATCTGGGTAAAATATTTCAGAAAGGAGAGATGGGAATGAGAAATTTCAAGGACGTTAGGTGTAACCGAATAAAAACAGCTCAAGTGGCGCGTCAGAGATAATTGTCGTCTGAACGAAATATTATGAATGAACTTAGAATCTTGATTCTCATAGACATATCTTTTAAAATTGCCAAAAATGCTTTATAAAATACGTAATTATTTATTATAAAATTGAGAAAGGAAATGGTGAATATGTCAATGCGACAACCACCCGACCATATTTCTATATGAAACACAACAAATCAACCTAAATTTGTACAAAATATTATCACAGCAAATCAAAGGTAATCAAACACAATCAACCACAGTTCCAGGTCAATACTATAAGCAATCCACTTTGGATAAATGTATAAATGTATGAATGTACTTAGATACAAAGGATCAAGTCCTTGCAAGACTTTTAGATTTTTTGTCTTCAACAAAACTTCATGATGTCTAATGTATACATATTTTTAACAATAACTGTTGTGAGGACATGATTTTCTGCACAGTTTTAAAATTGTGCAAAACCTAAATTTTAGGTATGATTTTAAGTTTTGCGCAATGTAGATTGGGAGTGAAGAAAGCGGAAACAAACATGATACGCCCTGTCACGAGAGCTTAAACCAATGGTTGTCGCTGATGGTTATTTGTCATATTTTTGTTTTCTTTAATCAGGCTGAAGTCTTTATTTTTTATTAGTTTTGAATTTATAGTTGGTATTCGTTATAGTTTTTGCTCGAAGTTGAAGGTTATACTTTAACGCGAATTGTTCGCATCTTGTTTCATTCTAGCGAGCCTTAAAGGTTTTATTAGTCTTGTTTGAACAGCAAGTCTCAAAGGCTATTTCTATCCAGTCGAAATGTATTGGAGACAATGTATACATAAAGAAAGAAATTAAAGGCACCAGTAGTTAAATCATCTAACCTTGATTATTTAACTGAATTAAACAAAATGTAAAATCACAAAAATACTGAACTCAGAGAAAAATTCAATCTTAAAGTTTCTAAACAAATGTCAAAATCAAATGACAAAACACATCAAACACGACTGAACAACAACTGTAATTTTCCTGACTTTGTACAAGACAATGCTTATTGTAGTAATAAAGGTCACTTAACCGTAAGCACCTTTTAAAATAGTTTAGTCAGCATATTATATTAAACATCATCAATTCAAGCTTTTTGTATCTTAAAATAAAACTATTCGAATCGGATATATTTGCATCTGATATTGGAGAGAAGATGTTGCCCTTTTATGATTAGGGACTTTCCGTTTTGAATGTTCAGTATTATTGTGAGTTTAATTTTCATGTTATTAAAGTTACGATTATATGAAAACGCTTATTCAATAGCCAAATGGATGCACAGAAGTAAAAATATGAGTCATATTAGTAGTTATCAAAAGTACCAGGATTATAATTTTATACGCCAGACGCGCGTTTCGTCTACATAAGACTCATCAGTGACGCTCAGATCGAAATAGTTAAAAAAGCCAAATAAATACAAAGTTGAAGAGCATTATCTGATTGAATACATCCTCTGCCCACTTTGATTGATTCTGTAACGTTTGTTTCAAATGAGACTCACTTTTAAAAAAAAAACTCAAGTCCCGTATCAGGATCCCCAACACAGTGACACTACCAACCAGCACAGAATCAGAACATGTTTAAACTGAGATAATGCACAATTTAAAAAAAAGTTTACATGGTACATGGATTATAATTTAGTGCGGCAGACGCGTTATAAATAACAAATAACGTTATAACTTGAATATTTTATATATCCGGTTTTAATTTAATACCTACTTCATGATTGTCCATTTAATGTCGTAAATTTATATCCAGAATTTGTAAGACAATAAAAAATAAAATAACATAAAATTCCCTCTATTTTTGTTTACATGTATGTAGTTCTTTTAGACGTCCGTGATATTTTGTCATGTTTATGTTCAATGTTCAATTATTTATTAGTTGAATAGGTGTTGTCTCAGGAACCGTTCGAATCGATTGCAAACATCTGCATTTCAATTGACGACGCACTTCTTTGATACTGAAAATATATATGAAGGGGTCTACCAATGGATTGAGCAAAAGCAAATTGTTAGTGACTTTAACTATTTCCTCGTTGATAATACCAGTCATGTTAGTATAAAGACCATATAATGTTCGAGGTAGCACTGAACAAGCTGTTACGATGATAATGCAACTGAGGGTAATCATGTTATAGCGCATTCGCAATGCTGCTTTGTTTTTCTGTTGAATTTGTAAGTCAGACAAGTGTCCAATTACATTTATCTGCCGCCGATTTCGAATTATTCTAAAAATTGTAACAAGATAACAGACTGCAATTACGGCAACAAATAAGGCATTAGGAATATCTGCAAAGAGGAGAAAACTTTTCTGCATATTATATTTCGGTGCACATGGTGGAATTTGAAAACGTTTGATTTGGTCGACAAACTCCAAAATACAACGACATAGGAAATAAATATGTGGAAATAGAAATCCTAGTCCTATAGCAATATTACTCGTCAAAACTTTTAAAATGTGATTCTGTGTTCTGAATGTGGCATTCAACCTTTGAAGGCACATAAGGATTGTCATCAAAAGAGAAGATTGTATTGCTGCAGCAATAAAATGTTTAAGGAATAGACACTGGCCTTGGTGTGCACCATCAGTGTTATAACTGTTCGTGTTGAAGGCAATTGTATGCCATGCGTACTCAACCATAACACAGGCGTCACTTATGATCAGAAAAAAACATAAGCGAAAAAATCCGTTTTTTCTTAGTTTTCTGGTTTTAGCTAAAGCAACTGCGGCAAAAATATGAACTACAAATAATATTATACATAATGCCAGAATAAAAGCCCATTTCATGTTGATTGCTTTAAAATAATAACGATGCTTCCGAAATTTTTCTTGTTTAAAAGGCAACGTTTCTCTTCAGAGACAAAAACTAATAGTGCTTATTTCAGTCATTGTTTGTTATATATATGTAATTGTAACTTTACGAAAAATGAAATTAATTACGACCTGACAGCTGATAATGGAATCTCATTCCTTGTTGCAGAGATCAAAAATGAAAGTTGACAATACATCAGAGTGGTCATGACAAGAGCATTGATCCTTTACATAAATGGTATACATTTCGGACAAGATATGTAACCTTGAGGTTCCACAATATTATATTTTTTAATATAATTTACGTTTTCAAGAACTAGTAGTTCTTACTCTCATAACAGATCTTTTCTCATTTAAGACTTGTTCGAGACTTTGTTGATATTAATCTTTGGTGCAAGTTTCATATAATACTACAAGAAACTTAGGATTTAGATGGCTCACAAGGCAAGTTATTATTCAACTATTATTTCGAAACGCGAGTAAAAAGATGTCTATAAATGTGATTTGACTTTCTCAATAACACTGTGCTATGAGATAAAGAAAATGTTCAGTACTTTATGAGAAAACGCAAAAGGCGCAACACAAGTCTATCGGATGAATAAAAAGATTGTTCGTACTTAGAACAGTCACATTACAATTTGTAATTACTGGTATATATTTTTATGTGAATCCTTGGTGTGTCAGATAGTGCCTTAAAATTAAAGTTTTACTTATCCTCGAAACCGTTCTTTTTGTTTGTAAAAGCATTTGATGTTGTTATTTCAACATCTTAACTAACCATGGAAGATTGGGAAACATAAAAATAATCTTGATTGTGAACGATTGGGAAACACATATGTGACCCGCCATGACATTTCCTGGCTTATGGAGGTAAACGTCATATAATGCGAAAATATGGAACGCCGGAACTGTCTTATAGTGTAAATATTTAATGTGTTCTGTCGCTTTGCCGTTACGTCCTGTCATTTCTTTTTTATGTTATGTGCAGATGCCTTTATATCCTGACACGGCATCTCTGTGTTATGTCAAATAAGTAATTCGTTTGGTCAAACAATTGTATGATATGTCATTGCTAAACTTTGTTGTGTAAAATATGCATTACATTATGCTTTAACTACTATATATTCTGTGAATACTTCGGAACTTTATGATCAACCACCTTTACATTCTCTCATATTTTATCTATGTTGTGTCTATTCTTCTTTTACGTAAGTCAGTTAATAATTGCGTCCTGTCTCAAGTGTTATTGTTATGTCAAATGGTCGAAACGTTTTGTTTTTATTCACCTTTGTTCTATGTAAATCTCATGATATTATAGTCTTTTGGCGTTATGCTGCGTTTATACATATGTATATCCAGTAAAAAACATAATACATCATGGTATAATGCATATGCGTTTTGCCGTACAGTTGATACTCTCTGTGAGCATTCATTACGTCATGTGCAAATGCCTTTTACATGATGTGTAAACAACTAATACGTTTTGTGCAAACCTCGTTAACCTTATGTGCATACATCGTTCACCCTATGTGCAAACATCGTTGACCTTATGTGCAAACACCTATTACGTTATGTGCAAATACCTATTAAGTTATGTACAAAAACTACATCATTATGTGCAAACACTATTACTTTATGTGCAAATACCGCTTACATTATGTGCAAACACCATGGAAGTTATGTGCAAATGCCCATTACATTATGTCCAAACATCCATTACGTTATGTGCAAACACCTATTACGTTATGTCCAAACACCAATTACGTTATGTGCAAACACCTATTACGTTCTGGTAAACGTTTTTTTTACACAGATTTAAAAACAAAACGCATCAGTGACATGCATTTTGAAAATAAAGAAAATTAAAATATTTACCTTTCTTAATACAAACTGTGGATTTTTATAATTATATTGATTGATGTAAAACTGCTATATACATACAATGTATCTAGTTTTATGGGAAATTATTTTGCTCCACTTTAAAAGTGTGCATTATGCATCCATGCTGTTGTTTTTTCTATGGTCGGGTTGTTTTCTCTTTGTCACATTCCCCATTTCGATACTTTATTTTATTTGAAAATTTGTTCACTTTACTTGTGGAAAATTTTAACAAATATACAGACACGACTCTAAGTTTCCAAGAGATGCAACTGAAAGGAACAAAACGATATAAAATAGAAGATGTGGTACGAATGACAATGTGACAACTCTACAAAAGAGACCAGGATGATTTGTTATTACCCTCCCAGTATGGTTTTCATATGAACTAGATTAATGCTACAAATGTAATGACGTCTCCCACGATTCACGTAGCAGCTAAGGAATCCTACAAAATGTTTAAGATTTTATTTTCGTTCATTTCCTTTATAACAGTTGTGAATATTATTCTGATTAACCTTCCTAAGACTTATTATTTCCTCCGTCCCTGACAAGGCGTGTTGAAAAGGTGGATGTCCTGTAAAGAGATGGTCAGGTGACCCGGCCCTGTTTTCTGACAATTGAAACTTGAAACTCCAGATAATGACTTTCATTTATCCGTATTTGGTCTAGTAACTTTTCGAATCGTGTCATCAAGAACGATACAAAAAAAAACAACACATTATCTAGTAAATTATTATTGTTTTCTTCTATTCTTTGTTTTATAAGTGATGTGTATATAGTTTCTTTTGTTGTCTATAAGAATGAATAAATAATTTCGTTGCTAAAATGTTCATCATAGCATAATTTTCCCTTTAAATTTCAGAAAATACTGACTATCTATAAAAAAAAAAGATGTGGTATGCATGCCAATGAGAAAATTCTCCACGAAAGACCAAACTGACAAAGAAAGAAATAACAATAGATCCCATTATGGCCTTTAACAAAAACCCATATAGCATTATCAGCTAATCTAAAAAAAAAAATAACCCATTTAGTTTTTTCCCCAGTTTAACAAAAAAATTGTTACAGTTAAGTAATTCGCTTTTATCCTGCTATTAGCTAGTTGTTGTATACAAATAACAGCTAAACAACATTTTTTTGCTTTGTTAACTTTGTACAAATACAAATAAATTTTCCTGCTACCCGCTTGCATGTTGATCAATCGGTAATATGGATTTCTTTCTGGTATTAGTATTTTGGGGTTTTCTTCGAATCTGCGTTTCTATAGTTGTAAAAAATCAGAGACAATGGTTAAGATTTAACAACTTATTCTCAAATACCAGGTGTAAATTGTAAACAATATATGTACATTGTCATAAATAAAAAATGTATTAGTTCTCGCTGCGAAACAGGAGAAAATTCGGCAAACCTCGCTTTTCGTCCTGTTTATAAAGCTCGCACAAATGAATTTTACGTTTACCGACAAAGTACATTTAGTTTAATACATTATTCCACAGTTGTTGATATGAATATATTTTTGTGTTCAATATTTCAACGAATATCGTCGTATAAATTAGAAACATAAACTTATTTTCCGAACGGAGAGTCATAAATTCAATGAATATTATTACTGGATATACGGTATAAACGGTAATCTTCGATGCGTTTAGTTATGAACGCGAATGGTTTGATAAATATAACCAAATACACAATTAAGCCATATGTTCATAAAAGGAATTTGCTAGGCTGCACATCATTATTCTGACAAATCTTATTTAAAAAAATATAAAATTTCATACAAATACATTTTGTTGGATCTAAATGTTATCAATCTAAAATATTTTTTGACAGTTTCCGTTAAATATTGCCATTTTTGTCGAGCCTTCGACTTTAGTCGAAAAAGCGAGACATAGCGATCCTACATTCCGTCGTCGTCGGTGTCGTCATTGTCGTCGGCGGCGGCGTCCACAAATATTCACTCTGTGGTTAAAGTTCTTGAAATTGTAATAACTTTCTTAAACTATACTGGATTTCTACAAAACTTGGACAGAAGCTTGTTTATGATCATAAGCTACATGTAGTATCCAGAATTAAAATTTGTAAAAAATAAAATTCCATTTTTCCGTAATTTACTTATAAATAAACTAAAATTTTCTGCCAGAAAATATTACATTCACTCTGTGAAACAACATGTTCACTCTGTGGTTATAATGTATTTTTTTTAGAATTTTAATAACTTTCTTATACTCTTTTGGATTTGTACCAAACTTGGATAGAAGCTGGTTTGTGATCAAACGCTAGTATCTAGAAGGAAATTTTGTTATGATTTTGTAACTATATTTTACTTATGAATTGACTTCCAGTCTGAAGTTCATTTTTTTAAAACATTTATTAGATTCATAAACTAGCCTGTATTTTTAACAAACCTGGACAGAAGCTTCTTACAATCAAAGATCGTAACAAAAGGAGTATTTTATAGACTTTTTTCCTCATTTTTGTTGAGCCTGCGATGAACAGTAAAAGTAGTCGAGACACTGGGTTCCGCTGAACCCTTACGAATTTTTAGATATATCGGTCCCCCTTTTCTCGTCTACTGTTAAAGCGAGACGTGTTTTTTTATAAATGGCTAGCGAGGCATGAAGTTCATATGATTCAATCCAAATTATCCTCAAAGTGCGGAAACAATCTTGAATTGGTGCAATCTTGTTCGCCTTGAAATCGACGTAACATATTTAGAATTCTTTAAACAAAAATCACCAATATAACGAAAAGAAAACTGTGACAGACTTTAACACGAAAATGAAGTCTAAAATTCTTTTGTAATTGTCATGCTACTGATTATAACTTAAGAAAGTTCACTTGTCATGATTTGTATTATTGGAATTTCGGAACCCTCTTGTTCATCCGTTTAAATCGCCATGAAACAATTGCCAGCTAACTCCCAGTTTCAAAAATCTTTAAATGTGCAGTATGTCATTGATACGATTTGAGTTCTTAAAATGAATCAGGATAATATAAGGACAGTAAGACATTTGTAAAAATATAAAACCCTTGTTATGTTTTATTACCTTTTGAGAACATCTTTATGTTAAAGATATGAATCAAAGTACTGAAATACTGAACATCGGATAACCGCAAGTTCTTGTGGACGGTCACAAGCACTTGTCTCAGAAAACAAAATCACATCTCGTTACCTGAAAATGACGTTAAAGTACAGACAATTTTTTTTCTGTGCGTGGATGATAAATTCACCCTCATCGTAGAAGTGATACAAATTAGTAAACTCTGTTTTTTTGTTATACAATATTTTGATACTTATAAATTACAGTTACATGTATATATAATTTTCATCCATTTGTATATCATTCTATTGCACTATATTAATTATAGTGCTGTGCAAGTGCATGGTGGATACTCTTCTGTAATATTTCGATTTTTCTAATTGATTGCATTTGAGTGGGGATTCATATTTTTCAGCAAAACATTCAATGTCCCACGCAGAGAATGAGCAAAGACAGATAACTCTGCATGGGATATCGCAAACGTTCTTGAGATATTCCTCCGCATGCGGTAACACACTTTTCTGTACGTGTGTCCAAATATTAAAGATGTTTTTACTTTATTTATGTTTCTAACGAGTTAAACGAAATTTTCATATTATTAATTTATGTTAAAAAAAAAACTATTTTTTTTTCTCTTTTTGATTTGTCAATAAATAACCAGTGGCGGAACCAGATTGTTTGAAAATGATGGAGCTGAGTTAGTTGGTTCTATAAACAGTTTGATTAAGAGGGGGCTCGGGACTCAGTTTTGCCAAAACTCCCTGCTAATTAAAAAAAATACAAGATAAGAGGTCAGTCAGTCAATATAATCTAAATACACGCATATATAATGTGTTGACCTTGTCAAAAGTCTTTAATTCATAAATGTAATTTGGCGCCTTTCAAACCCATATGTTATAATTATGTATGCAAGATATGGCGACCTATGAAATGACCCGCTTGGTGCAGATGGAAAAGAACATTACATATATAAGGCCGTTAGTGCTCTCGTTTGAATTGTTTTACATATTCTTTTCGGGGCCTTTTATTGTTGACTATGTTGTATGGGCTTTGCTCAATGTTGAAGGCCGTACGGTGACCTAAAATTTAAATTCCTGTGTCATTTTTGTCTCTTGTGGAAAGTAGTCTCATTGGCAGTCATACCACGTCTTCTTTTTTTTATATCAACTTATTTTCCGTTCACATTTTCCGTAAAGAAATGAGGTTGCATTTTGTTTTTTACATGTAGCTTTTTTTGCTTCGAATAACAGGGCAGAGCTTTTAGTTTCCGTCGATATACACGCCATCTTGAAATTCAGCAACAACTATTGGCTTAAATGAGATAAATATTTACAGACTGTTCTCTTCTGAGGACACCAAGTTCTCTTCTGAGGACATCAAAGGCCGGGAAATTAACTGTGTGTATTACATTTCAGATCAAATGTTATTAATTCATGGTCGTTTTATTATGCATAAAATACTCACTGAAGTTTAAAAAATACAATATCAATAATTAATACGTTTTTACTTGCATTGCTAATCTGCAATATGTAGACGTTACGAGCGATGCTCGTGCCTATAAGCGTAACATACGTTATCGCTAAAATCTAACATTTTTCATGGTTTAGACGCTACAAAAATACTTCTAGAATAAATAAAGTTAATGTACCTGTCTACCTAGGGGGTGGTTGGGATCCCGCTAACATGTTTAACCCCGCCACACTATGTATGTATGTGCATGTCCCTTGTCCATGTAGACAGGAGCCCGTAATTCAGTGGTTGTCGGTTGTTTATGTGTTACATATTTGTATTTCGTTCCTTTTAAATAAAATACGGCTCTTAGTTTTCCCGTTTTAATTGTTTTACATTGTCATTGTGGGGCCTTTTATAGCTGACTATGCAGCATGGACTCATTGTTGAAGTCCGTACGGTGACCTATAATTATTAATGTCTGTGTTATTTTGGTCTCTTGTGGAGAGTTAATTGTCTCATTGGTAATCATACCACCTCTTCTGCGGGACCCCCAATTACGGCTTCAATTGTTCTCGACAATTGTCGGTATGGGGGCTTTATACTTCAAATGGAATTATTCATGCAGTCTTTGTAAGTACCAAACAAATAGTTTTCACAAGAATAACATGACAGATACGTAACTGTCAAATTAGCATCATTCAAAGAAGAAAAAAGACTTGATAGAGATTTTAAATATTAGGAACGATTTAAAAGATATTGTGTCACGATCTATACTCCCGATTCGGCGCTTACAATACAGTAACTTAGTGTCGTTTAAATGTTTTCCGCAATATTTAAAAAAATCTATCGCAGATTGTATTATTTCGTTCCCGCAATAAAAGATAATTTCTACTTGAAAAAGCCCCCGGCTGCGTCCTAAAGTCCCTTTCACGAAGTTTCGAAGAATAATTTCGGATAAAAATTTCATATTCGTGTTGGAAACTAATGTCGGTTTAGTAACATTCAAAAACAATTTCGTGACTTATACTGAACCGATAATATAAAGTGATAATGCATGAAATATCAGGCAAACTTTCTACTCCGTCTGATGTCCAGCGAATTTGTCTTAAAGTTCTCTAAAGTGATTCAACATGTTGCCCGGTTTAGTGTATTTTCTGACAAGTGTAAGTTTTTTTTCTTAGTTTTTACAGTAATATATTCGTATCCTTTCAAAGAAACATTGGGAGCATCATCCGAAACATTCTTTTAAAGAAGACTCTTTAGTGCTATAAGATAGAAACGGAAAAAAAATGCTCGTACAATTACGCACCCAAGTTTAACTCGTTTAAACTTGCAAGTGCTGCAATTAATATAAAATTTGCGAAAAAAAATAAAACATTCAATCTGTTCCGGGTTGAGGGCACTTATCAATATCATAGGATGATAAAAAATAATCAGAAAAATCAGTAGAACAATATATGCACTGACAATCGACTAAGTTGTGCGCTTGTTCTCTGTGTTTTTATGGCACTGCGTTTTTTGTTGCTTTGGCTATTCAAAACTACGTCAGGTTGCCGCCGTAAGAAATTTAATGCGTGCGACATCTAGTCACCAATTTTCAAACATTGTTTTCTCGGACAGTTCGAAGCAATGGAGATCAATATAGATATTTTGAAAATATTAGAAAATAACATGTCTATATAAGACTTTGATTGTCGACTATAAAGTGCAAAACTAATCATTATTTTCGTTTATTTCGACTGGACGCAACGTTTTTGTAAAAAATAAACGCGTGACATTTTATTCACCAAATTAAAAAATGTAGGATTTTTTAGTTTTTGTGTTTGATCGATTTTGCCTTTGAAATTAATTAATCACCAAAAAATAGCATTAAACTAGCTATACCATTTTCTCACCTGATGACATCATTTATCCGTATTTTTTAACTGTTTTCGTTAAAGTAGTTTCGAAAATTAATGGAGATGGCACACTAGGAAACTTTGCAGATTTGCATGGCGTAACAGAATAAGACGCCATCAGCCGTAAAAAATATCATAGTGGGTTGTCATTTCATGGCAATTCGCGGCAACAAACGAAATAATAAAAATCGGCGAAAAAAAGTTGAAAAGAAGGCTTATTCTTCATTTTTCGTCATCAAATATTACCCGGGACAGCCAATTATTTTTCCAAAATCCAGAATCAAATGCACAACAACACGAAGAAATGCGCTTTATCATGTTTTAATGGACATAATTGAAAAAGGATATTTATATCCAGCCAATGATATCTTTGTTTTACTTAAAATACGTTATTTCTGCACCTGCAGCGCATTTTTATTCACAAAACATACAAAAACGTAAACGGTACGAACATCGCGCGTAATTTTCAAAAATGCATTAAATGTATTTCATGACTTTTGTCAATTTAGGCACACCTCCAGAGAGACACATCTCGAGAATCGTGTCTATATATTTGTAAATATTTAAATTTTCAACCAGTAAAGGGATGTATAACGCACACTCTTTAAGTAGAACAAAAATCTAAATATTTATAAAACATTTTTATATCAATTAATATATAAAAATACTACATTTCCAATACTAAATTAACAACCCAATGCTCACATATAACCTTCAGTTCACTTTCAGCATCCAATGGATATTAGCTTGAAACAGAATACAGCGAAGTAGTTCAGAGCTTTTTAGAAAGCTAAAACCTACAATTGTCTTAATTTTCAAAGTGTATATCACTGATGCGTTTTGTATTAATCTGTGTCAAAAAAGCGTTTTACCATAACGTAATAGGTGTTTGCACATAACGTAATTGGTGTTTGGACATAACGTAATATAGGTGTTTGCACCTATCGTAATAGATGTTTGGACATAATGTAATAGGCATTTGCACATAGCGTAATCGGTGTTTGCACATAATGTAAACGGTATTTGCGCATAACGTAATAGTGTTTGCACATAACGATGTAGATTTTATACATAACTTAATAGGTATTTGCACATAACGTTATAGGTGTTTGCACATAAGGTCAACGATGTTTGCACATAGGGTGAACGATGTATGCACATAAGGTTAACGAGGTTTGCACAAAACGTATTAGTTGTTTACATATCATGTAAAAGGCATTTGCACATGACGTAATGCGGAATGCTCACAGAGAGTATCTACTGTACGGCAAAACGCATATGCATTATACCATGATGTATTATGTTTTTCACTGGATATACATATGTATAAACGCAACATAACGCCAAAAGACTATAATATCATGAGATTTACATAGAACAAAGGTGAATAAAAACAAAACGTTTCGACCATTTGACATAACAATAACACTTGAGACAGGACGCAATTATTAACTGACTTACGTAAAAGAAGAATAGACACAACATAGATAAAATATGAGAGAATGTAAAGGTGGTTGATCATAAAGTTCCGAAGTATTCACAGAATATATAGTAGTTAAAGCATAATGTAATGCATATTTTACACAACAAAGTTTAGCAATGACATATCATACAATTGTTTGACCAAACGAATTACTAATTTGACATAACACAGAGATGCCGTGTCAGGATATAAAGGCATCTGCACATAACATAAAAAAGAAATGACAGGACGTAACGGCAAAGCGACAGAACAGATTTAATATTTACACTATAAGACAGTTCCGGCGTTCCATACGAAAACGTCGATGTAAAGTTACGTAACGTAATCGGAGCACCTGTTATTGAATGTTCAATTTGTTTAACTCATAAACTTATCTAAAATTGCCTTTTTTTCTCTTTAAGAACTTGAATATAATTTCGAATATGTAAACAGAAGATTTTTTACGAACAATATTTAATCATGCAGGATAAAATAGAATTTATAATTCCCGTGTATAGATTTGCGACATGACTAATTTACGCAACTTGTAGCTTTGATGTTTACAACTTTGTTCTTAATCATTGAAAGGGCTTTGAGAGGCTGATTTAGGGGAGGGGGGCCCGTGCCCCTACCCTTTTTGAGAAAAAAATTTGGTTTAACTTATATAAGGAATCACTGAAGCGTGACTGGAACGGGCCCCCTCTTAGGTCAGTCAGTGGGCCCCCACTTATGAAAAATTCTAGATCCGCCACTGGCTTTGGTTGTTATTTATAAATTATAGTAGCATTGCAGATCAATTATAAAAATAAAATAGTAGCGAAGGACTATAAAATGCGTCAATTAATTATCTGTCCCGTATTAGTTTTGAGCTCCAGGTTTTCATCAAGGGGGACTACTCACATTAAACTATTTTTAGACAACAAACGAAAATGTAAACACAGAAGACAAAATATATTTTGTACACATGTACATACTTTGAAGATAAAAATGAATTTACAAGTGCACTGTGTCTAAACACACCGGCAAAATTTGTTCGGACTCGATGATATCTAACATCCGGCACAATGACGGAACATCAATAGACAGATAAAGATGGGTTTCTCCTTATTTTCTTATTTTTTTATGATATCAAAGAAAATTTAAACATATACAAATATTTGCTATTGTGATATGCAATATTTTCTACAACCGTTTTACATTATTTAACAGAGAAATAAGTAAAAATGCATTTCCTTTGACCTCGTTTTATTGAAGAATATGCCATGGAGCAATTTGCCTTTTTAGTTTTGTAAAAACATTGTACCTTAAAACAATGATTTTTCTCAGATACTGATCATAAAGTTGAACCATTTTGGGAGAGAGTTTTATATTTAGTGCTTTGTTCTTATAATTCATTTATAAATAAGATTAGCAATTGGCCTTCAATATGTGTTCTCGATAAGATTTCATTCACGGTCCTATACCAGAGCATTCATGGCCCTTGGGCAAAACTTGACACCGTATAACAAAAAACACCAATGAATACAGTCAAACGTGAAGATATATTAAAAAGATTTCAGACGTTAACTAAATCTTCTCATATCTTTTATCCATTTTGTCTTTTGTATATTTGCTGCAAATAATTGATTGTATAATTGAAAGGAATGAAAACGAAACTCGAGATTAATCTTGAATCTGGTTGATCTATAATATATGTTTGTTTCGAGGTGATGAATAACATTATGAATTATGACGGAGGTCCATTTCCTGTTTTATAAACTTGCCGGTAAGCGGAATCTATTAGGTCATAAAGACATAATGGAGAATGAAAATCAAGACAAACACAAGCTATAATTTTTTACTCTTTCAAGTTAAAAGAACCCCATAGGTATAAGTCTGATGTCTGTTGATCTTTGTTTGCTATAATTTTTAATAATAAGCCTTATTGAAAAGAACGCAATTTAAACCTGGATTACAAAACAATTTTTATTCTAAAAGGTTTAAAGAGAAAAGATTAAAGTGTCAAAATGAGACTTGATTTTATGGAATACTTTTTTACCCTTCTATTTAGGCTTTATGACGAATGTTAAATCCTATAGGTATATAGTGTAGTTGTCGTTTGTTTATGTGTAGGAAAATGGCTATTGTTATCTTATAGTTCGTTTCTGTGCGTATTGCATTTTAGTGTTTCTGTTGTTTCGCTGTTCTCCTCTTATATTTGATGTGTTTCCTCAGTTATAGTTTGGAACCTGGATTTGTTTTTTCTCAATCGATTTATGTATTTTAGGCGGTATACTATTGTTGCCTTTATTGACATAATATATACTTTCATTCTTTTTTTGGTACACAAATTCGGTCGTTAGTTTTCTCGTTTGAATTGTTTTACATTGTCTTATCGGGGCCTTTTTTAGTTGACTATGCTGTACCGTCTTTGCTCATTGTTAATGGCCGTACGTTGACCCATAGTTGTAAATTACTGTGTCATTTTGGTCTCTTGTTGAGAGTTGTCTCATTGGCAATCATACCCATCTTCTTGTTTTGTATCAACTATATCTGTTGTATCCTTTATCTCTAGTTCGATGGAATAGATGCGTTTAATAAATAACACAATTTTGCATTATTTGGTGAGAGAACATCATCTATATAACGAAGGCAAAGTTAAAGGTTATTGATAACTTTTTTCTTTCTTCCTAATAAGTTCCTGTATGAAGTCAGCCTCATATCAACAAACGAACAAGTCGGCAAGGAGAGGGGCACAGACATGATTATAGTTTGTTAAAATACACATCCTCCCAACGTAACAAATAATGTTGTCAATCAAGAAATTAAGCAGGTTGTTAATGTCAGTTTCAGAGAAATTTTTGTTTGAATCAGAGTGATTTTGCACAAAGTAGAATTTATCCTACCCTTAGACATGATACTTGTTGGCCATTCATTTTTATGAAACCAAGCAATACAAACTCTTTTAATTTGTCTTTTAGTTTGGAATGGGGAACATATTGTTACATGTTTCCCAATTATAAAAGTTATAAAATAAACAATTTACAGGACATGGGCTCCATGATATGTAGCTGTGTAGTGTGTGTATTTTAGTCTTGATGCCATCTAATTGAATATCGAGTTGACCTCCGAAAAGCTCCTTTGGTTAAATAAGCGAAATACACATACATAGAGATATAAATAGAAAGAACATTCGTGCAATAGATTTTTCTGCATACGAATGATTATTTGTTGATCGAACATGTCAAATCAGTCAATGAAATGATTTACATTTGTTTCACTTTCAATATTGACATTCTTTTCCTTTAGATAACTGAGCATGCACACTTCATGAGTTATCCATCTCTAAGTAAGGAGTTAGATTGAATTTCACTAGACTACGGACTGAATGAGATCATATGTATTATGCATTTACAAGTTATAATTCATAATCAATGTCTCTAAGCTTAATTTGACAAAATTTAATCAAACTGGCTGTTAAAAGCGAATTATTATTTCACAATTTCAATTTTATTAATGACTGAAAGAATAAATTTTATATTTTAATATATCTCGTATATCTTGTGCCCCTTAAAGTTTTTTTTAACCTTGAGTACTACATCTGTTTACATCTCAATTCTGACTTCACAATTATTGTTTCATTATTCTACAACAAATGGAGATAAATGGTATCATATCAAATGAGCAAGTCGATAAATGCTACAAGTAAAGCAATTAACCAGACAGGTCAGCGAGATATAGTTAAAACATCGACTGAAACATTATAAAGAATACATACTGTTTAAGTTCGGTATATACATATTTTTTTTTATATTATTAGTCATGTTAGTTACCTAGTGTGTTAGTAACCTAATATGATATATACGGGCCAGTAAATTCTATATGGGTTGAGAGCGATAGATAACCACAAAATTATCTTACCGACTATCTGTATATGTTGAATTTAGACTAGAGATGTCCCATTTGCAATCATACCACATCTCCCTATTTTTATATTATTTAAAGTGTTCAAGTGTTCATTTTTAAGAACCTTCTTCCATTGGCTTGCACAAAAAAAATATTATACCAACAATAACAATTTAGTATCAACAACCTTGAGTCCTTGATATAACAATTTTAAACAGAACTTTCAAAACATTTAAATAATCATATGGTACCAAAGTCGTAACTCCAGTTCTAACAGTGTATTGAATTAAGTCCCGCCTCCATAATAATCTTATATGGAATATTCACGGTCTCCACGCGGACGCTTCTAACCAATCATATTCCTAGAAATGTATAGGAGGTAAGATGATTCCTGATGTGCAGGATGAACACTTAGTTGCAATGAAAACCTCGTGCCATGGCTTATACGAATATAAAGATGAAAAGACTTTTAAAGGGGCACTAGCTGTCAAATTCGTGGTCACCGATTTGACTCAAATTCTCATATTTGGTTTATAAAAATGTAAAACATTCATCCAAACTACCATAAGTCTAAAATAAACAGTTGTCTCCCAATTTTTTTTTCTACAAGTGAAATTAAAATTTAGATTGCTTCATTATATAAATAACACAAAGTTAAGAGGGTGATATAGCAGATTGTTACCCCGAGAAAACATTGTCAACCGCGGTGAAGCCAAGGTTTACATTGCTTTTTCGAGGGGTACCAATCTGCTCTATCACTTTCTCAGCTATGTGATATTTAATTTATTTTACTGAATGTCCTATTATTATTGTCTTTTACATATTAATATCATTTTAAAAGTATTTTCTTTGACGTCCTGTACATAACAACGTTGCGGGTATTAAAAACAAACAACAGAAAATGTTTTATTATTTCTTTTTTGATAGTCAAATAATAAAATTTTCGCCACAACGTAGAACCTTAGTATTGCATTTAATCATTTGATGCAAGTTCTATTCCTTGTCCTATAAATTATCGATTTTGATTGGTCTTGACGAGAGGGTAACATTCCAAAAAATTGTCACCCGCTCAGCCATGTGATAGAGTATATTAACACCTCGTATTAGCCAATCAAAATATGGGATTTTAACGTGAAGTATCATGACATATAAGTAATACATATAGTTCATCAGCTGGTACGGCAAAAATTCAGTTTTGTGTTACACCCCAGGGTACCGCAATTTTTTTGTATAAATTTAAAGAGTAATATCGGAGGAATATTTTAAGAGGTGTTAGACTTTTGAAAAAGTGTCCAAAAGGGGTTAAAGGGGGACTTATTGCTCTATAACTTTGTACTAGATTGGCTTTATAAATGTTTTGATATGAGCGTCACTGATGAGTCTTATGAAGACGAAACGCTCGTCTGGCGTACTAAATTATAATCCTGGCACCTTTGATTATGGGTATATCAAAAATTTTGTTTTGCATATATTTACAGAAAAATGTCAAAATAACCAAGTATTCAGTACTATACAATACTTTTTATTAAAGGAACACATCATATCTTATTAAAACGCAGACTAATTAATTTTTAAATCGTAGAGGACCAAGAAAAATGGGGGAGGGTATTTCCAAAAGTCATGATTTTGAATGAATAGAAGCATACGTACTAATTTTCTTGATAAAATGGTATATTTTTTCACATTGAAACATAGACCATAAAGTATATAAAGGCTGTTGAAAAAAAATTAAAGGTAAGAAAAAAAAACCATAGAATCAACGACAAAAACAAACATAAGCAACCAGAAATGCACGATTCTGTCACAAATTTATACATCACATTCATGAAATAACTCACATATTAAAACACACAAAACTGTCAGGGTTTCCAGATTTCTATGTTTTTTTAATTTAACAACCGAATCACCACATTTTAAGGTCACTCGGAGAGTCAATCCATAGAAACATCATCACTTTGGTCACCTGCATCTACCGAATTATTATTATCATCTCCTCCATTATCTTCGTCGTCATCGTTAGCAATATCAACGATTTGATAATGCTTATATCTACAAGCTTTCGAGCATTAACATACAGCTATCTGTTCAGGATAAAGCTTGTTGAACACATGAATATATTTTGTTGGCACAACCGGCTTAACATGAACAGCAATTCAGAATTATCAAAGCATCTAACGCTGGTGGTTGGTCTAGCAAACTGATAATGATCAAAGCGCTCTAAACAATGTTGTGTTTAAAAGCAGATTTCCAAATCCTCGTCTGAATGTTGGCTTGATTAATGTGCTTTAACATTGCATCTTTTGCAATTCAAAACGTTCTGATCTTTATTCATCGATATTTTTAATTTCGTAGCCATATAGAACACGAAAACCTCTCGAGCGTTTTGACAACTCTTCGCCAAGATGGAATAGACATTCTGAAAACTCAACATAATGTGTCAAAAAGCCGAATGCTTTGCTTTTTATTCTTTACAAGACAAAACACTTACTGAATCACAACCTGTATTGGCGTGAAATCATGGCAGTTTTCTACAAACATTCTCACCAAATTTCGCACACATTAATTGCACATTTAATAATCTGCATTTGGAAGATGTAAATGTCAGACTTACAATGTTAGAATTGATATGCAACTGTGAAAATAGTAAGCCAATACTTCCACATCAGTGTCAGGGGTTTTATAACAATGGAGTCGTAACCTTTGTCAGCATGTTTTTGCATTAAGAAACATTTTTGTTATCGGCTTCTTCCTGTTTGATTATAAGCTGAAACCATTCTATAGACTACACTGTTTCATTTTCAACATATATTTTGTGGCACAAACTTCCATGTGATACAAATAAATCAATACATTCAAGTGTAAATCCATAGGATTGTTCAATCTTTTCAAAACCAAAGAATTCAACAAAAGCAACTGTGTGTTCCCCCAACTAACAAACATTTCTTCCATTTCCAAGAACACGATTGTGATGGTTTGAACTTATCGTAATGATTTTCCCTCCCAAGGACCTGCCGTTTTAATTTCTTTATGAATATTGTGGGATACTATTCAGTGACAAAATCGATGCGGGACCACTTTTCAAAACTAAAAGGATCGTTTTTAAAATAATCATTGTCAAATCGAAAAAATTGGTCGGTATCCTTGTAATGGTTTGAATAACTGCCATGTCATCAAATATCCACATGCTTTCCTAAGGAATGAGCCTTTTCTTAAAGACGACTCAGCACAGATTTTAAATTTTCATTACACGTGTACCCTCAAAGTTTGCAAGAGACATTGGAAGAGAACCCAATTCGAACTGGAGAACCTTTCGCATAACCAACTATCTTGTCTGGGCAATGAGAAGCAGGCGACGTTTTTTTTTCATCTGCTCTCAATGTTTGTTATTCTTATCAGCCATTAACTGCTTGCCTTTTATTTCCTTTTTTAAAAATGTGAGAAATGATTTTCTTTTGAGTGTTGTGAAGATATCGGTTGACTTTTGAATAAGCCGTTCCGTAATGAAAATTTCTGAAGCAAATTTTCCCTTTTCATACGCGTTTAGAAGGTCGCACATTAAATCCGAAGAAGTAACATAACCCGAGAACAAGCCATATAACTGCTCAGATGTTTAAATGGAATTGGCCAGATTTGCAGTGTCTGAATTAATTTCAAAACATCAGTTAGTTTCGTCTCGCTTCATTCGAGTTTTTCTGAGTTCTTTTTAGGCGGATGTTTCAGGGTCAACCATTCCTACCAAATCTCGACATTTTAAGGATATTGATGCTCTTTCATGTGCATTTAGCAACCGACGTTTATCAGAATCTCTATTTAAACTGAAACCAACAAAGCCATTTTTTTGTATCTCTAAGAAACCTAAGAAAGTATTGCAAATTCCACAACTGACTAGTTGACGTTCGTTCAAAGCGATGTTTGTCGATTGAATGACTTAACAATCTTAAGTCAATCACTACATAGCTAAAACACAAAATGTTATCAAGCACACCTTTATTGAGTTCGATAGAGTGCACCTTTTCTGAACACTAAAAAAATCACCTTAATTTGTATTTTTTTCTTAAATATTTCGTTACACATTCACTTTATAAAATAATTTGTCTCACAAAAACATCATAAATCGACATTTAAATGTTTGTTTTCAGTTGAAAATAGATAATGCTTATGTGTGAATTCATTGTACATGTTGTATACTGAATCAAAGACGGTAATTTGATGATTTCAGGTATTTCACGAGTATTTGCACGTACATATATTTTATTAAATAATTCATATTTTAGACGTTATATAAATACTGCAAATGATTTAAACATTGCATAATGATTAATTCTCAAGTTTAATTAACTGAAACGGGTAAGTGCATAACGAATTTCTTTAAGAAAGGAGAAAATATGCCTTAATTTGAACCCAAAAAATCGGATTGTTTGTATTGTAAAAAAACATCTTTTTTAAACAAGTTATATTTAATATGATAGTTTTGTATCTGTTTCAGTTGTTTAAACCTATACCTTATTTTTTTTTAATCGCTTTATATTGAAAAAAAATAATAAAAAAATTACTTTGTCGTGCATGCTTAATGAGGGGACCATTGGAAGGGACGTTTTTAATCCTCTTTTGGACACTTTTTTTTATAGTCTAACACCTTGTGGTACCCTGGGGTGTAACACAAACTCCTTAACTAGCGCGCTTTTGAAAACTAGCTGATGGACTAATAGCTGAGAGGGTGATAGAGAAGACTGTTACCCCGAGAAAACATTGGCAACCGCGGCGAAGCTATGTTTTCATTTAATTTATTATACTGAAAGTACTATCGTTAGTATGGTCTTCTACATATTAATTTTATTCTAAAAGTATTTTGTATAACGTCACGTACATAACAACGTTACGGGTATTAGAAACAAACAACAAAAGATGTTTTATTATTTCTATTTTGAAGTCAAATAATAAAATCTTAGCCACAACGTAGAACTTAAGCATTGCATTTAATTACTTGATGCAAATTCTATTTATTGTGCTTTAAATTATAGATTTTGTTTGGTCTGGACGAGAGGGTAACATTCAACCATGTAATAGAGTACATTAACTCCCTCAAAATATGGTATTTTAACGTTAAGTATAATAAATAAAATTAACCAAAAGAGTAAGCTTACCTTATATGGATTAGATGACAAATTGAATCGAACAAAATCAAATATATGGTACATGTATTTGTAAAAAGCGGTCATAAAAATGCTATAAATCGCTTATTTTTTTCTTTATTTGAATTAACAACCTGTTTCAAAACTTGCAGATTTAAGAAAGGAACCAGAATGGCGAGACAACAAAGTCATTTTTATTTAAATCATTCATATGTGTATAAGAGATTCCGAAACGTTTGTTTCTCTGTTAATGGATTGTGTAAACACAATATTTAAGTAAGATTTAGAGTCTATAATAATGGTTACAAAGTAATTGACAATTAATTCACAAATGTAAAATTTTAAGAGTCTGGATGGAAAAGAATCACTACACACAATACATTTGTAGCCGTTATTTGCTGTCTGCCAAATTTGTTTGTCATTTTTATTGTTTTGAAACATAAAACCATCCGGCAGGTATTTGTTGCAGAGTTCTTGTTGAGTGGTGCTTAATTAACAAACTTAAATGTTATTTATGTTCAATATCTATTGTGATACATACCACACATTTATCAATAATTTCATGAACTTCGTCGTTAATAGAAAATAAAATCCTTTAATCCTTATTGCATCTTGTCTTCCTTTGATTCCGTGATATCATTGCAATGTTCCTTCCATTTTGAGATAATAAAACAAATGAACCTCAATCTTGCAGCGTTGATGTCGTATGTTCTTTCGGTACTTTAGACATACTACCAGATACAGTAGCATTTGTTGGTAGCTTCGCTATTGCTATAAGTGTTGTACGGTTCGTTTGTCGACTTTTGCATGTTAATTGACGGCGCACTTCTCCTATACTGAAAATATATATAAAGGGGTCTATCAAAGGATTGAGCAAGAGCAAGTTATTAGTGGCTTTAATGGTTTCCTCATTGATGGTGTTGGCAATGTTGGCATACAGACCATAGAGCGTTCTGGGTAAAACTGAAACTACTGTTACGCAAATGATACATCCTAGAGTAATCATATTATAGCGCATTCGCAATGCTGCATTCGTTTTCTGATGAATCTGTAAGTCAGCCAAGTTCCCGTTTATATTTACCTTGCGCCGATTTCGAATTAGTCTTATAATAACACAGAGATAACAGAGTGCAATCATTGCAACCAAAAAGTCAATCGGAACATCTACAAAAAGGAGAAAACGTTTCTGTGTGTTATATTCTAATCCACATGGAAATTCCACAAGTTGAACTAAGCCGCAAAATTCGAATACACAGCGAATTAAGAGGTAAATGTGTGGAAATAGAAATCCTAATCCTATTGCATAATCATTTGTCAAAACCTTCAACATTTGTTTCGGTGTTCTGAATGTCGCATTTAATCTCTGCAGGCACATAAGGATTGTCATGAAGAGAGAAGATTGGATTGCTGCCGGAATAAGGTGTATCAGGACTAAACACTGGTCTTGATGTGCACCATCAGTATAAACATTGTTCGTGTTAAATATAATTACAAACCAAGCATACTCAACCATCAAACTGGCATCACTTACGATAAGAAATAAAGCCAACCTAAAAAATCGGATTTTCTTGAGTTTTTTTGTTTTAGTTAAAGCAACTGCGGCAATGATATGAACCCAAAATGATATAAAGCACAGTCCCAAAATAAAAGGCCATTTCATGTTGAAAAGTTACATCAATATAACGGTATAAGCGCAACGTTTCTTTAGTAAAACATTGCCAACCATGTCGATCTGATTCAACACCTGTCATTTATCTAAGAAATTAATAACGAATGTAACATCACCTGGTTACTTTCATTTATAAATTACGTAATTAACATTCGTATCCTTTTGATATATTGATGATGGCCCTTCATTTCATTCCCAACATGTCCTTGAGTGTTTCTCATAAATCCAAGTAGACATGATATTAAGGATTACACCGAACGTAGAAGGGCCGTTTCAAGACTTGATTTTTTTTTATTAATATTTGTTTCTTCATGAATTTACAAGAAACAACATATATTATCTTGTGGCACAATAATCAAGCAAGTGGAATAATAGCATACTAAGCATTCTATGGAATAACACTATGAAATCTATGGATTAAGTTTAGTAATAATATTTCATTAATATAGTAATGGTAGTGCAAGTAATATATGAGCATGCATATGGTATAACAGTATTCAAATACTTTGAAATACTCATATACACACATGTATATGCATTTACTGCATTTAATTTAATCAGTGACATTTTGATCTTTTTATTAAAAATTAAACAAACAAATATTAGGATTATGAGAGAAGACGAATGTAATCTATACAACATAAGTTTTAACGTTATCATCACGATTTTGTTGATCGACAGGAAATTCTGTGTTTTGATTCACTTGCGACATGTTTATGATTATTGGCCAGTGCAATAACATTTTTTTGAAATTAGTTTACTCATGTTCAAATCTCGTTAGTCGATTAACAAGAGACACATAAAGGTAACGAACAAAAACTGAGAGAGTCATCTGACCTGCACAACTAGTGAAACCGGTTCGTCGATCTGGTAACCTCATCTTACTATTCAATGCAGTTGAGCACAGATTAGAAGAGCAATTCTGGTATTTAATTATGATCAAAGACCAAGCAAACTGTCATTATTGAGTTGAGACAACGACACCACTGTATTGCTCCGTCATTTTGTGACGGTGACCGTTAAACGTAAGCAGAGTCAATTTCTAGTCTTTTCATCAAAACTCTTTTGCAGCAACTTTTGTGCACAGCCGCCAAAGTGTAATTAGTTAAATTTTATCATGTATGATCGTTACGTATACACCAGGATTAATATATGTGATAGATAAATTAATACGCTACCACGTCTAGTCTGTGTTTTTTTCTATAAAAGTTTTTTCTGCTTTTTTCGATCCTATGAATAAAGCCCTTTACAACATGTGGTATAAGTACCAATGAGGCAACTCTATACAAATCACAATTTGTAAAAGTAAACTTACCGTTATAGGTCAAAGTACGGCCTTCAAAACGAAGCCTTGGCTCAGATAGAACTGCAAACTATAAAGGACCCAAAAAATAAGAAGTATAAAACTATTCAAACAACAATACCATGAGTCAAATCTAATAAAAAAGGAAAATCGAGAAAATTTATGAACCACATCAACACACTTGCTTTAAGTTCAGTGGTTGTCGTTTGTTCATCACTGTCATATTTGTATATCTTTATATTGTGTATGAAATTGGTCTTTTACTGTCTAAATCGATCACGAAGTAAACTTTTGTAGCTGTTTACACGGTTTCGGCTTTCTCATTGTTGAAGAGCGTACAGGTATCTATAAATGCCTTAACCCTGTCCATTGGAACTTTGAATAGTTGTTTTATTGGATAGCTAGCAAAAGTATGAATTATTCTAAATACTTGGAATTCTCTTATCCCAGGCAGATAACCTTCGACGTATTTGACACCATTTTTGGGATATTTTGGTCTTCGTCTTTTTTTTGCTTTCTTTACTATTTCGACCTGAACGTCACTTCTGGGTCTTGTGTGAACGAGACGTGCGTGTTGGATTGTGGGCCTGATGCCTTTGATGACTGTTGACGTGTCGATCATCATCATCAAAAACCTGTGTCAGTTGTGTATTGATATTTTCACAAAGGTCTGATGCTTGACATCAACAAAGTTCAATACAGTGCAGATTCTGTTGAAAACACAATCAACCCTAATACCGCAAATTAATTTTCCTTTGCACGTGCATATCATATCTTAAAGAAAGTCAGATAAAATGTGAAATTCAAACAATACCAGTTCAAGACCATAATTTGTATCTTTCCTGCCAAACTGTAGAGTCGATCCGATAGCCGACTTGGCGATATGTGCATTCTTCCAGACTTTGGTTGGGAAAGAAGGCATTAAGACGTGCTGTTTAAATGATGCACCACAAGGTAGGAGTCGAACAAGCGGGAATCTTTACAAGTGGCTTATTTGACCCGAAACTTGTTCAGATTGTTATAGCAGCGTTTGGATTTTCCTTTTATACCATAAAGCCTTATTATACGTTTTCGTCTGACTTCTATCGAATCATCTATATATAATAAAGAAACTTGGGACAAGTCATTTAACTGATCACGTGTTTCTCTCAGTGCCGTTAGCATTGGTGTTTTTGCATATACCAAAACTTCCAGTTGAAATTTTACTCTGAACGGAAGTTTTAACAAAACCGAGAGATTATGATGTAGCTTTACAACTTTTGGAACAGGATAGTATGTCGCTATTGGCATTCTTTTGACGGCGAGGCTCAGAGCGATTGTTTGGTTAGCTCGTCAACTGGAAGATATCCTGCCCTGGTATAACTTTTATCTGTTCAACAGAGCTTGAAACTTACATTTCTGTCTGCAGTTAAAACAGAGGGACGAAAGATACCAAAGGGACAGTCAAACTCATAAATCTAAAACAAACTGACAACACCATAAAATACTGCCCTAGCAAAAAGTATTCTTGCCGTTCACTGCTTCTGTATTAATGTTTCTGTTATCATATCCTTCCTGGATAGGACTACCATTAGATGACAACGGAAAAAAAATAACTGAAATGAATCAATTAATTCTCATTAATACTTTGATTTTTATATGCGTCATGTTAGCATTTTGTTATGGGTCGTTTGATTTTGGTTTGTATCGGCCAGAAAAGATTTTTCAACTATTTAGCAACAAACAAATTTGGTCAGGTTGGGAAGTGTTGATTGAATTGACAATAGAAGATAATATTAGGAAGGGATATGACTGTTGTTATGCATTCGTTTGGCGTTTTTGGACTTTCAATTTTGCCATTGAACTAGGCACTTTCCGTTTTGAATTTTAATCGGAGTTTGGTAATTTTGTTATTTTACTTTTTTCTAACAAGCATTATACATAACCAAAAGCATTTTCAGAAAATTTTCATGTAAAACCGTTGATTCAATTTACAGCTATCTGTCTGACTAGTATATTCTTAATCTGATCTTTGACCTTTTCGGATTCCAGCGTCACTGACGAGTCTTTTGTAGACAAAACGCGCGTTTGGCGCAAATACAAAATTTCATTCCTGGTATCTATGATGAGTTCATTTACAACAACTATGTCGATGGCACTGCTAGAGGAGTTTTTATTCCCGGAGGGTTTCACTAGCCAAGAAGTCTGCACATCTGTATTGACATAAATTATCATTGATATGGTCATATTTATAAGTAAACTGTTTTCAAAACTTTTGTAAACCAAACGCGCATCTGGCTTAAAAACAATTTTCCTACCTGATATCTATAATGAGTGTATTAATTCCGCTTTGTATGCAGTTTTGCACAGTTTTTTTGTTTTTACAAAAAAATGCAGGAATACCAATCTGATCGAGTTGTAATTCAAGATGTGTTAGTTGCTACTGAAATTATGCAAGTGCTACCGATTTTCTCTTCCGATTTCATAAATTATTGTTTCTGACGAGTAAGATTTGTTAGCTAGTGTATGATTAACAACAAGATCTACGGTATTTACCTCAATATACCCCGAAAGGAAATTATTGATAGCAGACAACTCTTCCTAATCATCACATATATTTCATCTTTTTTTTGTTCTTTAGTTGCTTCAACAAAACTTACTTTTCCCTTGTCATTTTTTTTCTCATGCTTTGAGCCTGACAAGAAATACATGTGTGCCAATCTAAGGACGATTTCCCTCTCTTAATTACATTAATTGTGTACCAGATTGATGTGTTCTATTTAAGTTTAAAAAAAACGAAAAAGAAATGTTACAAATGAAAATTGTTTTGTATAAAGTAATTAAAAAAGCGTATACTAATGCCAATTAAACACAATTGAAGCGTTTAAACATTATCCTATTATCAAAGGAAGCCGTGGAAAATCGTGTTTACCATAACTCCCAAAGTAAAACGGTTTTTAAAATTTAATTGGTAAATATCTAGCTTATTGTCTATTTTCATCATGAATATTATATTCTCACATTTGTATATAAAAAATAGCCTTGGTATTGTGATTCGTAATAATAGTTAACATTTCTGTATATCAGTTTTTTTTGTTTCTAATTAAACACTACATAACGCGCTAAAAGGCCATTCTTACGAAAATTTAACCATACGATTTTCCTATGGCATGTTTAAAACATAAGTTTAACATGTACTCTTTCATTTAAAAAAATCAAGATGTGTGTTCTTTGGGTGCATTTAACTCCTTAACTAAGCATCTTTTCAGATTGCGCCGCTGCACTACCATGTATGATAGAAAAAAGTTCTATACATAATTAACCATTTTGCGAGGAAAAGAATTTCTTTTGGACATTTTAAGATGATGTTATAAAAGATATGAATATTCTGTGATGGACTTAATTAGGCACGACAAATCAATAGGGTTAATTTATAATAATGCTGTATTTATGAGAAATCAGCTCTTACAATATTAGGTTTATTATACAGTTTTCCTCTATCAGTTCCGCTAATGATACACATGTTTTGTAGCTTTCATAGTGGTGTAGGTGTATAATCACAAATTTAATTAACAAAATAGATCTTAAAGTATATATGGGCTCAGCTAATCAACAATAACTATTCTATAGCGGTTTTTCTAATAATGAAAAAAAAATAATCCAGTCTTGTTTTGATGAAGGACGCCATCTGATATCTAATCAAGTAATTTGATATTTTCATACAAAACATTGTAATAAATTCATCAAAGATTTTCTTAAACATTGAAATGCGGAATATAATAGAGTTGCATTTTTTTTTTTATTCTCTATCTATAAAAAATAAATGTTTATTTATCTCAAGCTCGAAAATAGTTGCAATATTCTGGTTGTCTATTTGGACGTGGTTATGTGGCAGGCGTTCTCCTCCTATAACTGCAATAATATTGGTCATCAGTTAAAACAGAGATAGTGAAAACATACTTTGTAAATAGCGTATAAATCCCTAAATTTCAAAAGATTTGCGTATTTTGCTTCCGACCATAAATCTGAGTCCACACTGGACCGCTGTGAAACAAACTTGGATTCTGCCCTTATATTAGTCATTTTGTAAGTTGCACGTGACGACGTGTATACATTAAAATTCAAATATACATCCATCAATTAACATACCCCATATGCTTTGGAATTTCTTTTATAGAATAGAGCATGGGAACAGGAAATGTGTCAAAAAGACAGCAATCCGACCTAAGAGAAAAATCAAAATAGCCCAAGGCCACAAATGGGGTTTCAACATAGTGAACAATTGTGCATCCGGAATTGGGGTTTTCTGACCTATCAAACAATGATATTTACCAGTTTAGAAAGCAAAATGGGCGACACACTAAACTAAAAAAACATACTGACATATGTTCACATGACTGACAAAGGAGTTAAAAATGCCTTAGTGTTTATGAGAGCATAACCCTTTCATATACCTCTAAACAATGTAGAATAAACACACAGTAATACGCATAGTAAAACTTGGTTTCAAAGATGTTCGGGTGAGATGTTACAATAAGTAACAAAAGAAACCAGGCAAAACTATCAACATTAATCAACAAATGATTACTAATAATTACTGACATACCAGCTTCAAAAATCTATTTAAATGATTGAAAAAAATAGTTCTTCAAAAATGCCATTTTTCAAAATTTTCAAAAAAAGTATCGTAACTTAATCTGTTGTGAATGATTGTGTTTCAAAGGTTGTTTCTTGGTTGAGGTGATCTCGAGTGACAACATTTCTGTATTTTCTCTAGCCTTTGCCATAAAAGATTGAATGTGAAATATCGAAATACAAGTAAATTCAAGAACATGATCAAATGTCAAGAGCAAAAGCTTAAAAACATCAAACTAATTGAAACAGCTGTCATATTCTTGACCTGGTACAGGCATTTACTAATAGAAAAAATGATGGATTAAACCATGCGATAAAATCATATCGTTTTTATGAAAGTCGTATAGAATATCATTATGGTGGCAACTATATCGGGCAAACAAACATTATAGACGAAATTGTCAAAAATTGGGGTACAGCAGTCAACATTGTGTTGTGATCTTTATCACTGTAAAAGACATAGACTCTATATTCAAACGTGCGAAAACTTACAATTATTATTTTTACAAAAACAAGGATTTGGAAACAAGAAAAACTTATATACATTCGACTCATTTCAATTTTATATATATTAAGATAACGATTTTTTTTATCTATAATTATGAATTAAATGCCGTTCTTTAACAAAGCTGTTTAGACACCTCATTTATATCGGTAGAAAATCTTTCGAAATGGCAAATCCAAATTCAGAAAAAGAACGAATAAAATGAATTTAATGGTGTTTTTTTCCAAACGGAATGAAACGATTGATAACTGTTCGTTATGTATAACAACTATTGTTAACGTCTCAATCAAATTATTTTGTGTCTCCTTTTGATTCCGTCATATATCATTGCAATAAATCATGAAACAATGTTTCTTCTATTTTCAGGTATCATATGGTGATTAACCAGATGTCTTTGTGGTTGTATGTTGTTTAGGTAAATAAAACATGCTACCAGATACAGTAGAATGTACTGGTTGTGCTCATTGCCAACAGCTGCATACCAATTGACGCTGCAATTCTTTGATACTAAAATCAAAATATACATGAAGGGGTTTACTTCAATAATGAGCAAAAGCAAATTGTTATTAAGAAAACGGTTAGAATATTAGTAATTGTGAGTCAAAATTTGTTCCTGTGGAACTGATACATGTATCACAGGAAATATGTTCTAGGAGAACATTTTTCACAAATGATTAAGATATAATTTGTTCCATCTCTATAAAATAATTTAAACACTTTACCTGGTGAAATAAGTACCGGGTTGGTGAAATTTGTTCATTAACTAGTTAAATAAGTTCCGGGTTTATACGATTTGTTTCTTACTTGGTGCAATATAAAGTTCTCGGATTGTGCGATTTGTTCTTGGTAAATAAGTTCATTTTCCGTAAAATATGTGCCCTTATAAAGTTACCTTATAAAACAAATTAGCATTTATCAACAGTGAGTTTAAAGTTATCATTCATGTACATTATACAAATAAGAACTATATAATGATATATAAGTAAAAAGTGTAAATCATCCAATTCGAATACTGTGGAGTAGAGCAAATGTTTATGTACTCTGGAAAAAAGTTCAAAATGACACTTTTGTGTCAGAAGACTAGACTAAGAAAAATTATTTAGAAAAAAGGTATAAGTCAAGATGAACATATCTACTTATTTGAAAAGGACACAATGGCTGATCAATTATATCAAAAGACATTTAGAAACAAAAGACACACTCTTTTGAAACTGTTTCATAACCTCAGTCCATGTATGATTAGAACACGAGACCATGGCAGTTAAAAGAAACCAAGGAAGAATACTAGTACATAAAACATAAATACAAATTATGATACATTACCATGGATTTTATTGCGTAAACCTACGCAGTATATATTGGACGAGTGATGTAGTCTTTCGGAACACCGGATGTTATTGGGAACACTTCTGTTATTTCTATGACCACCTTTAAAATACATGCGCAATAGCTTAACCCGAATGATTCAGTCGTTATATTCCGCTGATCTACGATGGCTACATCTCGTGTGGGAGAAAATCGGACACGGAAAGGGCTTGAATTATTCGAGTTAGCAATAGCTATGACCACTTTTCAAATGCATGCGCAATAGCTTACTAATCTGTTGAATATGCATTAGCATCTTAAGTTGCTATAGAGATATTTTACGTATGATCTGAAATTTATATAATACTTTCTTGCACACGATTACAAGCTGGTAATATTAACCTACATGCGTAGTATTTTAATTAGTCAAACGATGTAACCAGCTGTGCTAGATATGAGATAAGATTTCATGTAAACAATGCGCTTTATATTCTGAACGAGAATAATTAAAAATAAAATCTTTAGAACGAAAATAAAATCTTTAGAACGAGTTTTAGTAGCATTTTATTTTAGATTTTACGTTAAGTGAAGATGAACATGTTGTAAAAAGCAAGCTTTTTATTTTTTTTATACTGAAATTAAAGGGAAGTCTTTCTTGCATATGATTAAATTACAGTTTTTTTTTGGTTAAATGTAGCAACTTTAATAAAAAAAAAAAAAATGGTTATTAAAAATTAAATTAAATAGATATTAAATATGAAAAAAATAAAATATTTTGAACGAGAACAATTAAAAATAAAATCTTTAAAAAAAGTTTTAGCACTTTTTGAAATGTTACGTCTAGGACAGACCAAGGACATGGGAATCATAAATATGTGCCTCAAATAGGTGTAAAAACGAGGATTTTTCCAAAAAAAATCGTTTATTGAAAATAACGTTAAAATTAATTATGAAAGTTATGTCCGTATTTATTTTCATTAATATTGCAAATTTAAAGTTATTTTCTTTGTTTAAATATTGCAAAATTATATGCATTTTTGGCAGACTTAACCAGGTCGGCGATAAGATATCGAATATAGAAAAGAAGATATGGTTTGGTGTCAATGAGACAACTATCTACAAGAAACCAAAAAAACACAGAAGTACAAACTATGGGTCACCGTACGGCCTTCAACAACAGGCAAAGCACGTACCGCATAGTCCGCTATAAAAGGCCTCGAAAAGACAATGTCAAATAATCAGTCAAAAAAGAAAATTAACAAAGTCCGTATCATCGTATGCGTAACTTAGTTGCTCACGGGCCAGAGGAACGCTACGCAACCATTTAAACCCGCGTTCCATAAGTTTGAAGTACGTCGAAATGCAAAGGTATACGCTTGGTGAACGCTTTTCCTTCAGGAAAATTTTAATGGAACATAAAAAAATTCATTCAGCTCAAGCGTTTGTCAAGCGTATACCTGTAAACTGCACGTACATAATATACAAGCTGCACGAGCGTTGAAAACGCTACAGATATAAGTTTGAGACACGTTAAGGGCACATTGCATACAAAAATACTCGTCGCCTTAAAGCTTTCCTTTAGGAGAAGAAGTCCGATACGGGTGAAACTTCATCAAACCTACAGAAGATATTACACCCTCTCCAACCATGCAACATGGGACTAGACATAGAAGTACAGGAACTAGGCCCATTAGTTTGAGCTGTTCAAGATCTACAAAAATATCCCGCCTGCCTCAAAGGTGCATAGGATCGACCATGATCCAGCACTAACGATACAAGTATCAACCAGAGTTACAATGACGTGGTAGTAAGTCTTTAAAGGCCACCGAGCGGCCTCCAAAAATGAAAAAAAAACTCTATTTAGTCGGCTATTAAATGCCCCGACCAATTAAGATTTAAAAACGAAAATCAAATAAAACTAAATAGCCTTATTGATAACAAAATAATTTACGAAAAAAACTTGACCGACATGAATTATGAACAAAAAGCACTGTACTACATGTTCCTGGCTTTAGAATGGACATTGGCACATAAACAATGTGGTGGCCATAAACCCAACCCTCCCTAATGAACCAAACCTTAAGGACAACACATCGCAAGAAATAAAAATGTAAAATATCAGTTGCAATTCGCGTCCCTAAAAATATGGGTAAGGTTCACAATAATCACTTACATAAAAACAATAGACACAAATCACTGAAATAATCGCACCGAGAGCTATTTCAAATCTAGTGAACATGTAGACGAACCAGTGGGCATAGACGGACTGGTAAACATGTTAACAGACGGGCGAATGTGACAGACTTATTGACAAACATTCACATATAGACAGACCTGCAGTCGGGAATGTAGCAAGACTAGGAGAAACGCATAGGTACGCTTTACGCACACCCAATGCACGTTTAAGGTCGTTGTGCACACGATACAGATATGGTTGACAGGTTGAATGCATCAAATTTACTGGCGTATTGGTAGCATGCATGATTTTTTTTACCACGGCCGACGTACGTCGGATCTATACGTTGATGTGTGAAGCCGGTATTACATTAGGTAAACAGGCAATGTCAGTTTCTTATTCTTATGCACAACAAAAGTAATATAAAACAATACATCTTTATTAAACAATTATCTAATATATATATAATGCCAAACAAGCATTTGGGTTTACGATTGCATTTCTTTTTTTAAAGAAAGCAACTTGTTATATCTTCATCCTACAGTTACAGACATGCCTTCAATTACAAATGTGTTTAACTGGCATAATGATTAACGTGTTTAAAGACAATGTTTCAATGTGCAATTTGTTGCAAAGGTACTTATTTTCTGTGAAAATATGTTTGAGCAGAATTTATTATTTGATTTCTATGAAATATGTGCATGTTTGTTTAAAACTGATACCACAGTAACTTATTTTACTTATTTAAAACTATAAATACTTGTAGAATAAATGAATTGAAACAACCGTAATGGAGCAAAGATTTTTGTTCAACAACTAATTTCACATTTTGTTATAAATTAGTTCCGGAACAAATTATATAGTGCTGGAACATATTTTATGTGATATAAATTCCGGTGGAACATATTTCCTGTGAAATTTGTTCCGGCGGATTTTTTTCTGTTACATAATATGTTGCAGCAACGACACAACAGAATGAAATCTTTTTAACAAATAAGGAATTCGGAAAATGTATATATAAAAATAAAAGCGTATCGTGTTTTTATAAAAAAAAAAAAAGAAAAAAGAAGATGTGGTGTGATCACCAATGAGACAACTCTCCACAATGGACCAAAATGACACAGACATTTACAACTATAGGTCACCGTATGGCCTTAAACAATAAGCAAACCCATGCCGCATATTCAGCTTTATAAGGCCCCGAAAAACAATTCAAACGAGAAAACTAACGGACTTATTTATGTACAAAAAATTTTTAACGAAAAACACATATGTAACACATTAAAAAAACGACAACCACTGAATTACAGGCTCTTGACTTGGGACAGGCACATACATACATAATATGGCGGGGTTAAACATGTTAGCGGGATACCAATCCTCCCTTAACCTGGGACAGTGGTATAACCGTACAACATAAGAACGAACTATAAAAATCATCTGATGGAAAAAATACAAGTGGACGTGACCAGTTACTTGTACATCCCAACAACAAAAAGACACTAGGTATAGATCAGAGAGTGCTCGCAGTTAACTGACAGCTTGTTCAAAGTCACTAACAACTAATGGAAAAATCATGCATCTAAAACTAAATTATCAATCCGAACACATCCAACATCCAATGGATTTAGCGTAAAGATGTCATAAACAGTCATAGAAAAATATGACCTTGTGCAATGCCAAGATACAGGTATCGACAGATTGTATATTCATGAATGTGTATATGTATATAACATTCTAGAAATTTTTGGTTTGCTTTTAATCTACTGATATTATCAAAATCAATATTTATACCAATAAAAACAATATTCAATGATCTTATTACAGTGTTGAATATGTAACCTTTTAGAATAAGTTTATTTAAAGGAGCGACTTCTTCTTAAAATTTGGATACAAGGTAAATTTCGATGCTTCCTCATGAAATATGCAACGAAAAATATATTTGTATGACTTACTTTTAGAGATATATTGGTTCGTTATTTGCATATTTGAAGGGAAAACACTGAAATGTTATTATTCAGGTTTTTAAGGAAAGTAACAATACTTTCAAACAAACAGTCATAACTTCACATGTTTTTTTGTAGTAAACGTTCTTTAAATCCATAGCATTTACATTCTGTAAAACCTCAGAAACCTGATCTTCACTGCTTGTTTTATGTTGATGAAGCCTAAACGTGTATCTCGTTTCTCTTTTTTTTTTATATAGACCGTTGGTTTTACTGTTTATTTTTTTTAAATTTTATGGCCCTTTATAGCTTGCTGTTCGAAGTGAGCGAAGAATCCGTGTTTAAGGCCGTACTTTGACCTATAAGGGTTTACTTTTTACAAATTGTGCCGTGGATTGAGAGTTGTTTGATTGGCATGCACTCACACCACATTTTCTTATATCTGTTAATGTTAAACCCAATGATTATTACCTAAATTTATATTACTTTTATTGAAATTTAAAGTGGAATCATAAAATATTATATACATTTGGTTGATTAATTTAGTTATGTGGAATGATTTTGTGGTTTTCACAAATTGTGTAGGCATAACAGACAAAAGTAAAATATTTTAAGTGTGTTGTAGGCATGAACTTATGGTATTCGTTGTATGCAAAGTGTATGATGGTGTTGAATTATGTCCTCAACTTCGATTAATTCAAAGTAATGTGACATTGTAATTAAGATGCAGAATGTCAAAATAAAGCAGGGATAGTAAAATTTTTGAGAAACTATAATTTATATCGCGGAAAGAAATCGAAAAAGAAAGTGCTAACTTATTTTCTTTCTTCTTAAGACGTTCCCGTATGAAGTCAGCCTCATAAGAATAAGAGACAAAGTCGACAAGAAAAGTGGCACAATTGGTCCTCATGGGAATGCCGATAGTTTGCTGAAAAACAGGTCCTCTAAACGTTACAAATTTGTTCTCAATCAAGAAATCAAGCATCTTGCTAATGTCAGTTTCAGAGAATTTTATCTCAATAGTCCATTCCTTTATATTATAACAACATTTTATAGGAAGTAGATTAGGCTGTGTAGGAGTATGATATTGCAAGATTTCTGCACCCCGATAAAAGTCCGTTCTGGGAAAAATTTGACTGTAAGAGGCTTATATCTTACTTGAAACATTGTTTAACATGTCAAAAAATGAAAAAAAGCAAATAAGTCGATACATTTGTTAAGATTTATTTTCATAAAGTGTTATGTGGATTAACTTTTTTTAATTTATCCTACATTTTGGCCCCTTTAAACAGTAGCTCAACTTAAACAATAGACATAATAAGTATAGTTGAAGGTTTTCAACATGTATAGGTACATGTACATGCGAACACATGGGACTTCCTTGTATATTTCCCGTGAATAACTTCACGCGCGTTTAGTGTCTTAAAATAAATGAAGACGTTGAAAGTATATTCCGCTAAGTGACAAAAATAAAGAAGAAAGGAATGTCGTAATTAGTGATTTTGTTGTTTCAAACTTTGAATTACAATCAAGTGTGCATTCAGATATATCCATTTTAAGAGCGGACAAAGTGAAGTGTCTGAAACTAATTTGAAAATACATTTGAAAGAAACAAATTTAATTTGTATTGTGATGATACATATAAAAAAAAATGCTTCTATTTATCCCCGTTTTTTCAATCAATTCAATGCAGGAAAGGATTTTGTGCTCAAATTTATATAACACAATCAAAAACTGATTAAAAACTTATTTAATAAAAAAAAAGGTATGAATAAATCTATCACCTACGTTAAGTTAATTCAAGAGGGCACATCGGTTTAAAAAAACCCTCACATTTAGATACAAAGTGCGAAACTATGATTCATTTGCTTGACAGTTTAACCTGTGGTAGTTGTTCTGTTACCCATATGCATCGCAGTTGAGAAGCGTAACCTTTTTAATCGACACCGACACCTGAAAATTATAACAATAACTACTGTAGTCACCTGGTTATAGTCAACGAAACAAGCTCTCAACTTGTACTTTGTTCACAGGGTAAAGCTTAGGATGTTAATACATTTCCTTTAAATTAGCTTCATTGTCTAATTACCAATATGTGGCTTTTATACCAACATGTGATAAAACGTCTGGTTTTCTTTTGATAATGATAATACAATTATTTTTCTTGTGATTATTGTATTGCGGCATGATCTATCAAGCGTTACAAGCATTGTTTAAATTCGCTTTTTTATTCTTTTCGTTTAATTTGTAGCTAAAATGATGTTAGAAAGAATGAGAGCATCACAAGAGCCCGACTTTTATATCCATAGAAGTCCGAAGATAAATCGTTCGCAAAAAGAAATACATTAAATAAGACAACAGTAGTATACCGCTGTTCAAAACTCGTAAATCTATGGACAAAAACAAAATTGGGGTTACAAACTAAAAGTGAGGGAGATAAAGCAACAAAAACAAATCGCACGAGTATATCAACCTAATTGATGGTAAGGAGACAACCCGAAACTTGAGGAAAATGGCTTTGAAATAAGCATTGAAAGTTTTTATTCTTCAACTAAACTTGACAAAAATATTGTGATAGAAGGGGAATTAAATCAAATAATTTTGTGTTATTGTCCTTTGTTCCTTCGTTGTATTTTTTGTCATAAACAAAATGTGTTTTTGCCAGTAAGAATCAATAATGCTATCTTCAGCTGTCCAATATTTACAAGAGAGAGTAGGGTGTTATCAAAAATATTAGACTAAAATGGTGTCTTGCACGTAAATGTAATAAAGAAAGGATACTATAATAGAATGACACAGCAATGATTAAAATATTTTTTATGGTGATTAAGATACTAAATAAACTCATCATAGATACCAGGATTAAATTTAGTATATTCGCCAGACGCGCGTTTCGTCTACAAAAGACTCACCTTTGACGCTCGAATCCAAAAAAGTTAAAAGGCCAAATAAAGTACGATGTTGAAGAGCATTGAGGACCAAAATTCCTTAAAGTTTTGCCAAATACAGCTAAGGTATTCCATGCCTGTGGTAGAAAAGCCTTAGTATTTCAAATAATTCTAAAATTTTGTAAACAGTAAATTTATAAATATAACCATATCAATGACAATTCATGTCAGCACAAATAGTGCTGACTACTGGGCTTGTGATACCCTCAGGGAAATAAATCTCCACCAGCAGTGACATCGACCCAGTAGTTGTAAATAAACTCATTATAGATACCAGGACTAAATTTAGTATATACACAACTTTGACTGTTGTATTCCTATTTTTTAACATTTTTATCTATTATGTCTGTTTGTTTACATATCGTTGTCAATAAAATGGAATTTCATGCGACTGCTATACCAGTGGGAGATTTAGCTAGCTATAAAACCCTGTGAAATCCACCATTTTTATACATATGAAAATGCCTGTACCAAGTCAGGAATATGATAGTTGATGTCAATTAGTTTGATTTGATTATAAATTTTGTCATTTGATTAAGGACGAACCGTTTTAAATTTTCGTAGTTCATTACTTTTGTGATTTTACCTTTTATCAGTTAGTATGTTCCCTTTTTTTCCACCAACACACACTCTATAAGTGGATCAATATTGCCACCACATTGTTTGTCTGTTCGTCCGTTCGTTCAAAAGTTATTTTTATTGCTCGTCTCAGAAATTAAGCAAAATTTCAAGCAATAAGAGCAAATGCAATCGGTGTCTAGCATACTAATCCTGTCAAGTATGATCTGGGTAAAATATTTCAGAAAGGAGAGATGGGAATGAGAAATTTCAAGGACGTTAGGTGTAACCGAATAAAAACAGCTCAAGTGGCGCGTCAGAGATAATTGTCGTCTGAACGAAATATTATGAATGAACTTAGAATCTTGATTCTCATAGACATATCTTTTAAAATTGTTAAAAATGCTTTATAAAATACGTAATTATTTATTATGTCTATATGAAACACAACAAATCAACCTAAATTTGTACAAAATATTATCACAGCAAATCAAAGGTAACCAAACACAATCAACCATAGTTCTAGGTCAATACAATAAGCAATCCACTTTGAATAAATGTATAAATGTATGAATGTACTTAGATACAAAGGATCAAGTCCTTGCAAGATTTTTAGATTTTTTGTCTTCAACAAAACTTCATGATGTCTAATGTATACATATTTTTGACAATAACTGTTGTGAGGACATGATTTTCTGCACAGTTTTAAAATTGTGCAAAACCAAAATTTTAGGTATGATTTTAAGTTTTGCGCAATGTAGATTGGGAGTGAAGAAAGCGGAAACAAACATGATACGCCCTGTCACGAGAGCTTAAACCAATGGTTGTCGCTGGTGGTTATTTGTCATATTTTTGTTTTCTTTAATCAGGCTGAAGTCTTTATTTTTTTTTATTAGTTTTGAATTTATAGTTGGTATTCGTTATAGTTTTTGCTCGAAGTTGAAGGTTATACTTTAACGCGAATTGTTCGCATCTTGTTTCATTCTAGTAAGCCTTAAAGGTTTTATTAGTCTTGTTTGAACAGCAAGTCTCAAAGGCTATTTTTATCCAGTCGAAATGTATTGGAGACAATGTATACATAAAGAAAGAAATTAAAGGCACCAGTAGTTAAATCATCTAACCTTGATTATTTAACTGAATTAAACAAAATGTAAAATCACAAAAATACTGAACTCAGAGAAAAATTCAATCTTAAAGTTTCTAAACAAATGTCAAAATCAAATGACAAAACACATCAAACACGACTGAACAACAACTGTAATTTTCCTGACTTTGTACAAGCCAATGTTTATAATCGTAATAAAGGTCACTTAACCGTAAGCACCTTTTAAAATAGTTTAGTCAGCATATTATATTAAACATCATCAATTCAAGCTTTTTGTATCTTAAAATAAAACTATTCGAATCGGATATATTTGCATCTGATATTGGAGAGAAGATGTTGCCCTTTTATGATTAGGGACTTTCCGTTTTGAATGTTCAGTATTATTGTGAGTTTAATTTTCATGTTATTAAAGTTACGATTATATGAAAACGCTTATTCAATAGCCAAATGGATGCACAGAAGTAAAAATATGAGTCATATATCTGATTGAATACATCCTCTGCCCACTTTGATTGATTCTGTAACGTTTGTTTCAAATGAGACTCACTTTTTTCAAAAAAACTCAAGTCCCGTATCAGGATCCCGCCAACACAGTGACACTACCAACCAGCACAGAATCAGAACATGTTTAAACTGAGATAATGCACAATTTTAATAAAAGTTTACATGGTACATGGATTATAATTTAGTGCGGCAGACGCGTTATAAATAACAAATAACGTTATAACTTGAATATTTTATATATCCGGTTTTAATTTAATACCTACTTCATGATTGTCCATTTAATGTCGTAAATTTATATCCAGAATTTGTAAGACAATAAAAAATGAAATAACATAAAATTCCCTCTATTTTTGTTTACATGTACTGTGGATTCATTATTATTCGTTGGATACCAATTTTCGTGGATTTCGTGGGCACAGTCAAACCACGAAATTAAATATTCAACGAATAATAATTTTTTTATAGGTTTGAATGCAGACTTCAGCAAAACCACGAATTTAAATATCCACGAATATGCAAGTTTTTCTAAATCCACGAAAATTGGTTCCAACGAAAATAAATGAATCCACAGTATGTAGTTCTTTTAGACGTCCGTGATGTTTTGTCATGTTTATGTTCAATGTTCAATTATTTATTAGTTGAATAGGTGTTGTCCCAGGAACCGTTCGAATCGATTGCAAACATCTGCATTTCAATTGACGACGCACTTCTTTGATACTGAAAATATATATGAAGGGGTCTACCAATGGATTGAGCAAAAGCAAATTGTTAGTGACTTTAACTATTTCCTCGTTGATAATACCAGTCATGTTAGTATAAAGACCATATAATGTTCGAGGTAGCACTGAACAAGCTGTTACGATGATAATGCAACTGAGGGTAATCATGTTATAGCGCATTCGCAATGCTGCTTTGTTTTTCTGTTGAATTTGTAAGTCAGACAAGTGTCCAATTACATTTATCTGCCGCCGATTTCGAATTATTCTAAAAATTGTAACAAGATAACAGACTGCAATTACGGCAACAAATAAGGCATTAGGAATATCTGCAAAGAAGAGAAAACTTTTCTGCATATTATATTTCGGTGCACATGGTGGAATTTGAAAACGTTTGATTTGGTCGACAAACTCCAAAATACAACGACATAGGAAATAAATATGTGGAAATAGAAATCCTAGTCCTATAGCAATATTACTCGTCAAAACTTTCAAAATTTGATTCTGTGTTCTGAATGTGGCATTCAACCTTTGAAGGCACATAAGGATTGTCATCAAAAGAGAAGATTGTATTGCTGCAGCAATAAAATGTTTAAGGAATAGACACTGACCTTGGTGTGCACCATCAGTGTTATAACTGTTCGTGTTGAATGCAATTGTATGCCATGCGTACTCAACCATAACACAGGCGTCACTTATGATCAGAAAAAAACATAAGCGAAAAAATCCGTTTTTAGCTAGTTTTCTGGTTTTAGCTAAAGCAACTGCTGCAAAAACATGAACTACAAGTAAAATTATACATAATGCCACAATAAAAGCCCATCGCATGATGAAATGTAAAAAATAAATTAAAACGGCATTTGCGCAACGTTTCTTTTTAAAGAAAAGTATAGCCAATCGTATTGATTTTATTGTGCATTAAATCACCACGATTGGCTATATTCCTATAAAATGAAACGTACCCGTTGATGTTATTTTTTTATAACGAGCTTTGATATAAGAGAGCACCTGTTTGCTTCCGTTTATATATCCGTTAGTGTAAAATGCTGTTCTATTAACTAAAGAATGAATAATGATCATACTTCAGTGAGTACCTAACAAGTTAATTCAAAATGTTTAAACAGGAATAAGCATCTGTCGTTTCTTGATTAATATTTCGTTTTCATTAAAATTGATTCATAAGAAATTACAAATGAATGATAGCCATCCTGTAATTCAACTCTGACAAGCAGCATAGTAATCAATAAATAAAGCGTATTCTGCGATAAACAAAATTTCGAAAGAAAATTCATGTCAACAAAGCTGTCCATCAATGGATTTTTTTCTTCAGTAAAGACATTTTTCTTTCCAAAAGTATCAGATTTTGCTCTTTCAAATTTGTTTATGTTAAGCTTATCACACGATGGCAAATAAAGCAATTCTGATAGGTCACTTTCGATAACATCGATTGTTACGTATCTGCATTTTACACATTCTCCGATAACAAATGTTTGTGTGTGAGCATTCCTAATGAAGATAGATTTTTAGATCCACTAAATAGTCCGCACATCGTTTAAACTTCTGAAAACACCAAATTTGGAATGGTAGTAGTAAGGTTTTTCAAACCCACTTTTCAATTTAAAAAATGTCGATTTTTGTTGTAATATGACCGTCATTAAATATTAAAATCAACATAAAGTGAAATTATAGTCCAAATTTGATATGAAATGGTTTTTTTTCTCTCTCGTAGAATAAATACGTACCGAACTCAAGTTGAAATTTCAATTTTGCAGCTTTTCCAACATAGCCGCCAGATCGCCCCAGTTTGAGTTTCTACATTATGCATGGTTTCCTTTCAGTGTTCTGTCACATTTAAGCAGGAATATCAAATCCACTATAAAACTTATAATTTATTATATGGAAAAAACTATCTAGCAAAATTCACCTAGAAAAAAACCCGTGACAAAATTGAATACATGTATATCTTTGCCAGGTAGCAATACACCTTCTTATAGTTCTAACGAAAGTTCTTATCTTGGAGAAAGTACAAGTTCGTGGACAATCGAAAAAGAACTTACTCGTCTAAAAATAGAGACTGTTTTAGAAAGCTCACCAGATGACGTATTTGAAATGGGTTTCAGAGAGTTTTTCAAGGGGGATAAACAAGTTATCACTCACTACTTAAAAAAACACTTCCCTCTTTATAAAAGTAATGATGTGCATTTAAAAAATAAAAAAGAGTGCTTTAAATTTACACTTAATGAAATGTTACCAGTTAATTGTGAAGATATAGAAGATGTGGATGTGGCAGCCTTATACAGATTTAATAAAGATATTGAAACAAAATCATTTGTTGAATATACAATGGAATCAAAGCACAGTCATGAAAGAAGTAGGTTGCTAAATTGTTGTGAAGAGGATGACAAAACCAATAAAACTAAGGAAATCACCTGTCAAAAGTAAGAAAAATCATGACAATGTAGAAAATATAGATGTAAAGGAATGTTTCATATAAAATATAGTCAATTAGATATTTATGATCATGTATCATGTATATAGACAGCTGCCATGTATACCCCTGACCAACGTTATCTCACCTACAGAAACATAATGTTACTCTTGTAAGGCATTTAGGCAACAAATGTGTAAAATATCTGTACTATGAGGTAAATTGTGAATATACCATTTTTATAGGGGCATATTGGAATTATAGTAAATTTTATTATGTCATGTATGTCGGAAGGTACATATATATGTTATAGGAGTAGTATGTCGTGAATGTGAGTGAAATATTTGCCACATGACATGTACATTTGCACCAGATCAATTTTTCTTTCAAAGAATTGTTGGTCTTTGATGTAATTTAAATCGCATATACATGTATATATATATAACATGTACAAATGTATTTAATGGAATGCTATTTGACTTGGGAAGGGAGCAACCTTGGAAAATTTTGAAAAAAGATATTTATTTATTTATCCTCATTTTACTTTAATAAATAATGAGACCCTGGTTATGCTGGTATTGAGCTCGAGGTGCTTTGTATTCTGTATAATTTGACATGTTTGATATCATGATAACCTTTGAAACAAATTTGACCAGGGAAAAAATGGATTTCAACATTTTGACAGCTGAAAAAATTTAAAAGATCCTTTTCACATTTACACTCTACAGTTATTCCTTAAAAAGAAGTGTCCAATTCAGATGCGCACAGTTACAATGTACATGTAGCAATTAATCATGTTAATTTGAAGATTTCAAACTAACATGATTTACTTTCCAATATATACATGATATACATATGGCAATGTAAATAATTCTTTCCTTGTTTACATGGACATGAACATGTACATGTACATTTTGTACATGGACATAAATAAGAATGAAGGTCAAGGATACACATTTACTTGACAATTTACTTAGTCATTATACTAGTAACACTCATTCCCTTCATTTATATATCTTATCTGATTAACTGCCATTTCACCTCAACTAACATTTTCTTTGTCTAATTATTAAGACTTGATTCAAATCCTCACCAGACACCATCAGTTATTTGGGCATAACTTATATTATATTTCAGATTAGAGTTATTGCCCTTAGACAGATAAACATATGTGCAATGAAGAGGCCTTGTGAACTTTGTTCTTTTATAAAAACATGTACTACTCCTTGACAAAGACACTATATATTGATATTCTTATATTGATTGATTTTCTTACTTATTTGTTACATTCTGACTAATTAACAAATAATTTTGACAATGACAATATAATGATGTATGTCAGAGAGTTATTTTCCTTTCTGTATACATGGTATATGACATAATTACAATGCAAGTGTAAGTCATAAGCCATAAGTGTTAGAGACCTAGAATCTCTTGATTTGAAATCTTTGTTGACAACTTTTGACCTGAAAGGTTAAAACAACTGTGATGATGTTTGAATGCTTATACCCATGTATGAGTAGGATTAGTGCTTTAACCTTATTGAGACTTGACTTATTTGTGTCTCTGACATCTAATTTAAAGGGTTGAATCAGTTAACAAGCTTCAGAGTGTTATAAGGATTAAATATGCAATAAGGATTAATTGACCAATCATGGGAGTAATAAGGCTAATAATGTCAATCTTGGTTGGAATATGATTAAATGAACAAATTATTTGGTTATATATAAATAAGAATTAAGTCTTAAGAAGACTAGTTTGGGTAAAGAAGGATTGAGTGGACAATCTTAAGTAGATAAAGAGTACCAAAAAGACTAATTGCTATTTGCAATGCTCTTTTCAGTAAATCAGATTTATGATATAGTTGTTTTATTTCTATGCCGCTAAAGGTAAACATACATGTATACATGTAATTACATGTATAGAAATAAAGAGATGTGGTATGATTGTCAAAGATCAACTGTACAATAGAGACAATGAATTCAATGTAAGCAACTGAAGGTCATAGATAAACTTTCAACAATTAGCTACATGTACATGTATATAATTTAATTTTTGATGTAATGCATCTTCTGATTGGCTGACATCATTTTGTTTATCAGGTCATAGACATAATTTTATCATGTGACTGTGACGTCATAAATGTTTTTTTCATGAATTACTCCCTGTTAAAATGGAATTAAGAATTAAATTATAAGAAATGACTGTAATATTTTTTTTCTGTCTATTGGAAATAACATAAAAATTGTGATGCACACTTTAAATAACCCGCTACACAGGTTATTGAGTGTGCACCACATTTTTTTATGGTATTTCTTCATAGACAGAAAAAATATTACAGTCATTCCTTTAATGTAAATCCATATGCTAAAATCATTATGCAAGGAAAAAAATATTAAAGACAGTTAAATGTATAGTTACCTGACAATCACTGCATTACAGGCTTCTGACTTTGGACAGACACATACAGAATGTGACATAGTTTGACAATACAAGGTGTGAGCACTAAATCCTCCACCTTAACTAAGATACAATGTAGTGGTGTTACAGAAAGACATAATATTTAAACAAAATTCGGACAACATCCCCAAAGTGCTTTTAGCACTTTTCATTAAACTTTGGTGACTGTCAGATTTAGTTTAAACAGTATTTATTAATGAAAAATGTCAAGACAAATATTACAATGTTACATAAAGTTCAAATATGGGATTCGGAAACCAGAAGGCATGACTGTCAGATTTATATCTATTAAGATAATATTCCTTTAGTTTTTTTATAAATTTACTGATATGACATTTAGAAGTTATTGATCTTTATTCTCTAATAACACTCATGGCGCAATTGTTTATTAACATAGATAATGCACCATTTTGTTCTGTTATGAAATCATTGATTGTCTAAAGAACAAAGAAGAATGTATCATTTTATTTTGATCTTTTTTAGAATATTTTACAGACTAAAGAACTTTTCTGATCAGTTATTAACTATGACCAACAACAGAAAAAAATGGACTTAACAAACAAAATGTTCCAGGATCTTTTCTTATCCTTTGTAAGGATTTTTGAAATAATGATAATGTAAGTTGAAGTTAATTAGTTATTCATAGCAATAATCCATTCGATTAAGGTGGTACCCAACACTTTCACTAAAATCGATTTGACTTGTTTAATTTTCATAAAATTTTGGCAAAGTATTTACTTTACCCCTTTGACAAAAATATAAAAATTTCAAAAAATTTGAACCAACCAATTTATCAAAAAAATTACACTGGTTATGTAGCAGTTTGACAGACACCAATTTTGATCATTGAGAAGCTTAATATTTCCTTAACAACGCAACCTAATTAAAACGTATAACTGATTTTACAGAGTTATCTCCCTGTAGTGTTATATATAGGTACCACCTTAACCAAATATTGACATCCTATTTTAGTATTATAGCTGAAGATGTTATTTTTGTGGATTAATGACATTATTAATAAATTTTAAAAAAAGAAGGAAAATTGAACCATGCTTTATTGTGAGATTTGAATTTTCTATGGTATGAACATGTTTAACATTTATAATCTACAAATGTAAGATTTTAAGGAATGAATAATGAAACTTTTATTAATCTTAAAAACTCAACCTAGAATCATGCTCTAACAGGAAGGTTTCTGACATTGAAGAACATGAAATGCTATATATTTTATAAAAGGATTTATGCACAATGAACCAAATAAACAGTTATAACTTTTATATGTCAAAATTTGCATGCACAAATTGAGGATATTTATCTCAAATTGAAACATTAAGTACATGAATTTGAAATATAGATTAGCAAATCTGTTTTTCTAACAAAAGTAAATCTGTACTTCTTATTGTATCATTCTTGTTTTAAATCTGTGTTATACATCAAAAGTAAGATTACAGATTATCTACTTACAGTGATGATAATAATTTCCAAGCATATACCATGTCTGTTGGCACCCAAACTATTAGATCAGAACCTGATGCAGTGATATGTAAATTTTTCCCAACAGATGTCCTTCAGTTTACTGAGAAAGTGATAGCAGTGGTTCATGTTGAGGTAATCTTTGGGATTTTATTTTATCTGGATCATTGTGACCTATATTTTGAAATAAGATGACACCGGTTTGTATGAATTTTCTAAAAGTACTAGACCAGTTTACCATACTTGGCTTGAATCATTCTTTACAGAGACACTCAGACTCCTTTATTATATAAATCATATTCCATCTAATCAACTATTAGAATTGAAACCTCCTTTTTAACATGGTTTGATGTTCAAACAAGCTTGAAGAGCCTTCTATTACAGCATTATTGAGTGAGTTGAAACACAAAAATAAAACTTCTGTATAAAAGTAATGAGATGTTGTATGATTGCCAATGAGACAACTACATGTATATTGGTATTCACCAAGTTCAAATGAAATGAAATGAATGTAAGCAATCATAGGCAACTGTAGACATACAGCCTTCAACATTGAGAAAACCCATACTGTATAGTTGACTTCAAAAGGCCTGACCATGAAAAATATGAAATAAAATCAATCAATATCAAGTGAAAAAACTTACATGTGCATAATGTCTACACAGATTATTATTATCAAAAGTGTGATTAATTACCCTTAATACTGGTTAGTCAATTCTTCTCTGTTTATTTTTTTTTTTTGTGTTTTTACAAGCAAACATACATGTAACATGTATATGGTGTATACTGGTAGGTTCAATTAAACTCAATATACATAAACATTAAATAACTTCATATAAATTAATGAACCAACAATAAATGACTAAAAGTATTTTTGGTTGGTTTTAACACTTGTTTGAAGATACATACACTGTTGTAGTGTTTCAAAGTCATTTTATGAATTGTTTTTAAAGACCTCTGTGAATCACAAAAATAAAACAATTCAGCTGACAAATTTCAAAATAAAGAAAGTTGAAAGTCATGCAGTATCCTATAAACTTTGCTAATTTCTGTGTCATTTGGTCACTTGTGAAGATTTGTCTCATTGGCAAACTTACCACATAGTACATCTTCTTTTTTTCAAGTGTACTCGAAAATTGTGCAAATTACTATTGAGCCTATTCAAATATCACAATTTATTGCATTGGTTGCAATGACATTGATTTTCCAGTGAAATAAAAAACGTTAATTTCATGTGTAATGTAAACATGGTTTATTTCACTCCTCTGACGTCATACAACAATAGTCAGGATGTAGATAACATGGAATCAAAACAAATTGTGAAATCAAAGAAAAAGATCTACTTCCTTACATTTTCTACTTTAATTCATAGAAGAAATCATTTGCCAATATAATAAAAGAATAACTAATCAAAGCATTCAAATGTCAAAAATATTCAACTCATGATGAAACAACACTGATAATTAACTCATGTGCAATGCACATTCATGAAATAATGCGTTGTTGGGTCACTCATTGAATATTTGTCTCTATTTGAATTTTTCAATTACAGTTATTCTATAAATCTTCAAAAGCATTATTTTTCAAGAATTTGACACATAACAAAGGTTGGCTGTTTTGTTAACGATACACAGCTTATTTTCCTACTATAATGGTTGTATTGAAATGTGTGTGCATTAATCTTATATATAAAGTAGTTTATGTATTATCATTTAACGTTAAGTCATTTTTTTACATTGGTTGCAATGAATTACATTGATTTTCCAGTTAAATAAAAACCGATAATTTCACATGTGAAATAAACATGGTTATTTCACTCTCTGACGTCATACAACAATAGGTGCTGTCAAGACGTCGATAATGGCAGATCAAAACAAATTGTGAATGCGTAGAAAAAAGATATAGTTCCTTACATATTTTACATTAATTTCTTTAAAGAAGCCGTTTGCCAATGTAATAAAAAGAATAACTAATTAAAGAATTCAAATAATGAAAAGTATTCAACTGGTGACCGAACAACCCTGATGATTAACTCATGCGCTACGCACATTCGTGAATTAATTTGTTGTTCGGTCACCCATTGAATAATTTTCTCTATTTGAATTCTTCGATTAGTTATTCTATAAATACATACTTTATATTGATTAAAGGAAGAGAAGGACAGCAGCTGTGAAAATTTAAGTGTGAAATCCAAAAGAAGAAGAACTGACAATGACAAAACTTCAGCCACAATTGGTCATATTAGTTCTAATTTAAAGGGACAACATACAGGTGAAATGATAGCTGCATTGTCGTCATCAGTGTTTGGTTTCAATAGTATATTTGGGTTTATTGTACAAGGAACAAAGGTAGGTTGTTATTTCAGACACAGATTCAATGGTATATTTGGGTTTATTGTACAAGAAACAAAGGTAGGTCTTATCTCAGACACAGATCTAACCATTACATTGCATCATTTCTGCTGTTTTTACCCCTTCGTTAGATTGATGTATCTTTGACACACTTTCAATTCCATTCTCAATTTTATCATTTAATACAACATGAGTTTTTTTTTATGTTTTCAATAGTTTTTAGAATTGCTGAATAGCATTTATTATGTATGCTCATTTGTTGAATATGTCTAAGCATTTGTATTCTATAAACTGGGTAGATTGATTTTTGAAATTTGAAATGAAATGTAAAAAAAAAGTTTTTAGTTATCCTGTTGACTATACATAAAAGTACAGGTTACAGTGTGCACCAAAAATACTATGAAGTACAACACCATTACCACAAACACACCACTTCTCTGTATTATTGTAAAAAAAATATAGAAGACTAAATAAAGACAGATAGAAATTAACAGCATATTGTCCGAATAAAATTACTTGCCACAGGCAAAATATGTGGTCTAAACAAATTTATGTGCACACAAACTTCGGTTTTATTAATATAAAACTGAGTTTGTGTATGATTGCCAGTGAAATAAACACATATTAAACTTTGCTTTAATGCATTTTTCAAACAATGAAAAAAATATATACCACATAGCACTTCAATCTATAAAAGGCCTTGAAGGACAAAATATGAATCAGTTGTAAAGAAAAAAATATTGCCTTTATTTATGCATACAGTTTGAAAAAAATAAATTGGCAAGAAAAAAAAAAAGCAAAGTGCAACCCCTCAAACGTTGACCACTAACTTACACAAGGAAATTATAAATAGCAAATGATTGAAATGGGTCCAACTATAAAAGGCTAGCTTTATAGTTAGCCACATCTATTGGTTCTATACTACTACTCAAGAAAACAAAATCATCAGAAACTATACTCTTCAATGTTTTTTTTTAAAATAATTTGGCCTCAAGCATCAAAGAAGAGACACTGATTGTCAAAATGCTCATGTAAGTCCAGTAAAATTGGTACATATAAATAAATGTTAATGAGTCATATTACTGGTTTACTGTTAGTCCATTAGAAGATCACCAGTCCAGTACAGCTTGAGTACTGTGATGGTGACCAGATATTATTTGATGTAATTTGCTGGTATTTCTTGTATTAGGTTTTGGATTGTCAAATATTTATGCCTCTAGCATGACTGAGTAGTTAACAGTCAATATTTAGGAATGTATCTCTCATAATCTAGTCTAAAATTTCTATATGTCATGATATTGCTGTACTGTAAGTCAATTTAAAAAAAAGTGTTATACCCACGCTTTAAAAAAATTGGCAGTAAGTTGTTTTACCCCTGTCTGTTGGTCCATCTATCAGTCGTCCGTCTGTTGTCCTTCCAATGGATATTTTCAGGAACTGCACAAAGGATGTCCAGAATCTGGTTTCAGGGTTTATATTAGTTAGCTGATCTATGTGCGGCTTTTTCAGATTCATCTCTCAACAACTTCCTGTTTACCATCAAGCATTTGGCAGGGGTATCACCAGTGAGCATTAGATCACAGTTTAACGTGTTTGTATGATTATTTCTTCATTGATTGTAAGAGGTTTTGGATTTTCAAACTTTAGGTTTTAATTGATCATCAATTATTGAAAAGACATTTATTGTGGACATTGACATCTAGTGCAGTAAAATTGGTATTTCGTAGAGTCTAAAAACAAAATTTAATTGAAGTCAGCAGTATTTATGAGAAATAAGTAATTACTTATCATCATCAGGAGAATGGATGAAAGAATCATATTAAGTGATTTAGTATGTCTCATTTACAGCCCTTGCTGTTGAAGTGTTCCTTCATGGCAAATTAAAAGAATTATAAAAATATCATAATATATTAATGGAAGATTTATGGTACTTGAAAAACCTCAAGGAACATTTAAATGGATTTGGCTATTGTTTTAAGTACTTTTGGGTCATATAACTCTACAACTGTATTGGTCTTTATACATCATGGGCTTTCAAATATTTGGCCTTGAGTGTTTCTGATAAAGATAAATTCAGAAAAAATCTTTGAATGCATGAAATTAATAATGTGTTGTTCTCATTCAGTTTTGAAACCTTCTTTAAATGCATAGGTTTAAAACAGATAATCATGAAAGTGAATATAAACAGGTTAGAATTACTTAAAAGGGAGTCAGAGAGGATGCGTGACAGGGTTATCATCACTTGATTAACATAACCCGTCATATGTCACATCTGGTGACCCTTCCAAATCACATGAGATCACCCACATTTTTTTGGTGGGGTTTGTGTCACTAAATCTTTATTTTTTCTATGTTGTCTGTTTATTTTATACTTTTTTTAGCCAATGCAATGTCTGTTTATTTTATACTTTTTTGACCAATGCAATGTCTGTTTATTTTATACTTTTTTAGCCATTGCAATGTCTGTTTATTTTATACTTTTTTAGCCATTGCAATGTCTGTTTATTTTATACTTTTTCAGCCAATGCAATGTTTGTTTATTTTATACTTTTTCAGCCAATGCAATGTCTGTTTATTTTATACTTTTTTAGCCAATGCAATGTCTGTTTATTTTATACTTTTTTGGCCAATGCAATGTCTGTTTATTTTATACTTTTTTAGCCATTGCAATGTCTGTTTAGTTTATAATTTTTTAGCCAATGCAATGTCTGTTTATTTTATACTTTTTCAGCCAATGCAATGTCTGTTTATTTTATACCTTTTCAGCCAATGCAATGTCTGTTTATTTTATACTTAATGAGTCAAATAAAGTCTTCCAAGAAATCAATGTAGGGACATTCAAGACTTATATTGCTGAGGTTTCCTCAAAAAAACATTTATTGATTGTTGATTCTGTCTGTTATTGTTTGAAGTATTGTCAAGATTTCAGAAGTTGCTGTTACGATTTTCAACTATTTTTCAGGCTACTGCTACATCTCTTCGTACCAGTGGACAATTCTGGGAGCAGCTGAAGAATGGAAATATAAAAAATGCACATGCAACTGTACGCTATAGCCCACAGTGTAATATCTTAACTAAAGAAGGAAGAAGTCAACTTATCGATATATTTTTAGGAATGAAAGTATAACTGCAATGTCTTGAATTGTAAAGAAAGAAACTGTTTATTAAAAAATTATTGACATTGGTTTAATTCAAAAGTGAATATAATCTCTAAAGGAATCCATCCAGTGAACAATTAATTTATTCAAAGTACCTATGGTACTTTAACATTAGGATCTATCATATGTATTATAAATCATATAATTTTTATCTCTTGCTATGTATGACTCACACTTGCCATGTATAAAATTAGGACTCAATCAAACTTGTCATGTTGCTCATGTAAAAAGTCTAATTTGGTAGGTCACATTCTGAAAAAGGGGAGGTGGATTTTTTGTTACAGCATTGGGAACATATCAGCTATCATTTGTGAAATTGATATTCCATAACAGTTGACCAACTCCTGAGTGTGTCTGTAAAATTTACCAATGGACATTTCATTTTGGTCATGTGAGCTTATGTCATCACTTGGCATGTCATCCGTCTTCGTAATTGTAAACTATTTCACAATATTGGTCCAAATACCTTCAAATTTTAGATAAATGTTCCATCGGGTATCTTGTTAATAAAGTGTATCCAAAGTTTTGATTTGTCAATGAACATGGTCGCCATTGCTAAAAAAGAACATAAGGGTAAGATACAGTTTTTGGCTTTTATCTTAAAGAACTTTAGCAGTGAGAGCAAAAGTGACAGGAGTTAAGGTGATATATATGTCAAAATTAAAGTGCTATGAAATCAAGATTACTATCCATAATAATGTTATCTTTATGAAATTTTACTTACTGTTTTTGGTTGTTTTCCTAAATACTATAACAGATAGAGAAAGTTTTAATGGCAACACATGTTCAGCTAAGTAAGATAATTCAACATGATCAAAATAGTCAATTAACATCTTAAGGATCCTGCCTTTTGTCTAGCATTGACCTGTGGACAGAGTCAAAAAGCAAGACATGTGTATGATGTTTTCAGTGTTAGCCTTAGCGGTGGTAGCGTCAACAAATTATAAGGATTTGGTATAGTTAATGGTGAACCATTAATAATGGTAGGCCAATGTTAAAAGGTATGCAGAATTGCAGATGTATAAGCATAGTAACACTCAAGCCTGAACTAAAAACACGAAAAAGGAAACCAAGCACATCTCATTTCCATGGAGAAAATTAGGCCCAGCCCCTGTCATGGTCTACTCTATTGACTTTGAAACTTTTGCTTAGTTAACATGTATTAGCTTGTGATTTGATTAGTTTAAGATGAATAGTAAACGATATTTGGTAGATGCATTTTTAGTTAACATGAAAATAATTAAGCCCCACCCCTTCATTATGGTTCATTTGTAAGCGTAATTTCATTCCACCAGGTTTTTAATTCCAGGTAACTGTATTTCACTAGAGAATATTGGGAGAGATTCGTTTGCGCCAAAAATGTGTCCTATTGGGCCACAACTTTTTTTCTCCAATGTCACTTTTGCGCCACTTGTTTTAAAATTACATGGTATCATTTGCACCAAAAAGAAAACATACGATTGCGCCAATTAGAAGAAATATGACGTCCCTTCTCCATATTCCGACTTGGAACCGGCAGTTTACACGGAAAATGTTGCTGCATGGGTTCTTCCCAATTTAGGAAATGAATAAAACATTTCATAATAACTCATGTGGAATGCTTGGATGTAAATAGTGTGAAAGCTTTGATCTCGTTGTCATTGTTTTGTTTATATTAGACCAGTTTATTGTTTTCATAAAATAATAGGTAAAATTAGAATGCTTTTCAAGGAACCACTTTGATTAATAAATATATAATTGACATAGATGATATGATTTTATATCAAAGTCTACGAGAAAACCAATGCGCAGAAAAATTATGAATATTACAAGTAGTGACAATTTAAGAGACCTTCCATATGCGGATTTCGTGGGGAAAAAATTGGTTGAATCAAAGACATATAATACTTATTATATTTCTCTGGTTGAATGTATAGGGAATCATTGAAGCATGACTGGTTCGTGTCGCTTATTCTTTAGTTTTTTATGTGATGTCATGCGTACTATTGTCTGTTTTTTTTTTTTCATTTTTAGCCATGACGTTGTCATTTGTTTTTCGATTTATGAGTTTGACTGTCCCTTTTGTATCTTTCGTCCCACTTTTAGATTGTATGTACTCTAAAGCATCCGGCTTCGGATTCTGAGCATCCACAACTGATTGACGTCACCTCTAGAAAAGGTAGTTGAAGTCCGGCTTTAACTTTTTAAATTTTGAACTTCTGCTAGAGAACCATTGAATGAAATAGAACCAAACATGGCATGCATGTTCCTTATTAGGTGATGACCAAGGGTGCAATCAACAGCTTTTTACTATGACGTCATATTTTGAGGGACAATGTATAAGTGACCCTTAGTGGTGGACTGATTAATAAAGATACTTGTATAAAACTAGATAGCACTGGAATCAGAATGTTCTCTAGTTTATAATGGATTTAAAAAAAAGTGTAGTTTTAATAGCATAAAAAGTTTTATCCAGAGAAACTTAGTAAAACATTGCCTAATTTAAGCTTTAAAAACCTGAAGACATGATACCTGCACATTTTTTAAAATCAAAATTGTATGAATTTCATAGAGTTTTACCTGGTCTTTCAAAAAATTCATGCTTCAGGGTACGTTCGCCTGCTCTGAAAAGAGCTACAATGGCTGTAAATAAGTTTTCAATTTTCACTGCCAAAAAAACAGACTGTTTACAGTGTTGTGTCCCCTCAAAATATGTATATTTAATCTAATTTAAAACATTATTTTAATCATTCAGCCTGGTTTAATTGAAGTTGATTAACATATTTTGACAAACAAATACAAAAAAACATGATACTTGTTCACCAATTATGTTGATAAAAAGGGACTTCCCTCCATGTCTATAACCCCTCTTTTTTTATATACGAAACTGTTTATAGCACCCCAAGTGATGTTAAATAATTTGTAGCCGATCTATCCTCCAAGATGAACGCCATCAGAGGACTTAGTTTAATAAAGGATCCTATGGGAAATACATACACATGTCTTCTTTTAGAGAACCACTAAATGGAATGAAACCAAACATATCATGAGGTTCTGACAAAGTATTATTACTTTGTAGCCAATCCATCATCTTAGATGGCCGACAGCAGGGGACTTATTTTATCATAGGACCCTAAAGGAAACAGAATCACTGCTTTGAATAAAACTAAACATGTCATACATGTTTCTTATGATGTAACTGATGGAGTGTTGATTTACTGATCAAGATGGCTACCAGGATTTATTATTAAATTACGGGATCAACATCAAACCAAATTTGGCCTCAATCATTATTTAAGTATCTAACTGTTTTGATTTTTATCTTTTTTTTTTATCTGATTTCAAAAACCCAAGTAGAGTGAGGTGAGCGACGCAGGTTTACAAAGCAAACTAAAAATTTAACGCACCAAATTCATTGCATAATTATATAGAGAAAAGAAATTTCAAGACATTAGGTGAAACAATTAGAGTGTACCCTTTTGTGATTTCTATGCTGTTACCAACATATTTATTATTACATCAATATCATACTTGTAAAAAGTGCAATAACCGGTTGGAAACCTAAATAACAACAGAAAAACATTATCACTTCATCAAATTCCATTGTATTGACAACTTTTTTTTATTAATAACATCAATATCATACTTGTAAAAATTGCAATAACCTGTTGGAAATCAAAATCACAACAGAAAAAAAACCCATTATCACTTCATTAAAGGGAGTAGTTATTTAGGATCAGCATTCATAAATGAAGATATTTTTCTATCCTGTTAATATGGTTAAGACACTATCAGTTGACAGAAACGTCTTTAAAAAGTTTTAAATTATTTAAAGTTGTACATTTAAGGAAATGTTTCGTTGTTTGGACTCATTTAAAGTTTATAACGTCTTAATCTTCCGAATTTAGCATTTACCGACGCAATACAGCTATCGGTTACATAATAGGCAAAACGGTTAAGATGATATAACTTAAAATAAAATCAGAAATATGGCAGTTGTTATCATATAGTTCGTTTTGTTGCACTTTGGTGTACCTATTGTTCCTTTGTTTTCCCCTTGGTGTATTTTATTGTGTATGTAATATAATGTACTTTACTGAAATGTGATTAAACATTTCACTATAATAAAAAAATACTTACTATTACTTACTTACTATACATTTTATAATTTGAGAAAAAAACTCTATTATGTTTGTAAAAAGGCTAAGATAGCAATTTCTCAAAAGTTTTAGATTTTGTTCTTTTTTATGTAACTTTCAGTTTGGTGCTTTTAATTTTTTATGTATTCGAATTGCCAATGTTTTTTAAGTCTGTATTTAAAGGTGTGTGGACAAGTTCATTTATATACATATTATCTATTTAATATTATTCCCAAATTTGTACTTAGTTTATATCTATTATATCTATTTACCCATTACTATAATGATCTTACTATATTGAACATATTTTGTATTATATGGTTCAATGAATTCAAAATATTCTATTTGGGCTCTTTGATATTTACTCACCACTGGCTATTGGACAAACTACTTAACTTAATAGTTGTTTTATCTGGTTCTATCTAGTTTAACAGTTCACCTTTTGACAATATATATTGTACGTTTTAACTATATTGTCAATGTAGAACAAGAAACACAAGAAACAACACTAAGAGCCGTATCCAGCATTATAAGGTATTTACATTTAAGGGTTTTTCAAATTAGTTTATGGTTAAATGTTTTTGATTTAAATATTTTATTTAGTTTCATTTACTTTGCTAATTGCATTGAAACTTTATATTTTCTTAATTAACTTTCAATGTCATATAGTATTTTATATAGTAGTATGGTCAACTTAATTTAGTGAACAGTTTTCATTAGCATTGATTAACAAATTGTTTACATTCAGAGTGGTCATTTAACTGTATTTTGCATTATTATTTATTTACAATTGTGTAATTAAACATAATGTACATTATTTGCTACAAAATGATATATTCATATGCATTTATATGTAAAGTTGTATTTATTTGTTAATATCTGTATATTTCAGATCTGTCGTTGCCTTCTATTCTATGTTATATTTATTAAAATATATGAACGTTCTGCATTCAATTTATCTGAACCTTATTCCACCTGGTCACAAATGTTTTCACTGTAAGAATCTGTGCGATTTTGAGGTTTTCGTCCTTTTAAAACACCTCTCTATTGCTGTGAGCGTCTGTACCACTTAAGAAGTCTTTTGACAGAATAGTATTGAAACCAAATTTATTATAAATGCATTTTTTTTTTCATATTTTGTATACGATTCAGTGAAGATATACGTATCTATTGTTGTAGACGTTATTTTGACTTCACGATGGCCGTTTTTACTTTTTGTGGTAATGTTTTTTCTTTATTTAACATATATCGCCATTTTCATACATAATAATCGAAAGAATTACTTAACCTACCATGCAGCGTATGCAGCAGTCATATTTTTATTTTCCCAACCGTACAACTATCATCGGGAACATTGTTGCTATGATTGATGGCGACAGCTTTCTCAATTGTGTGATGGCTCTGAGCACGGTTCGGAGAGTTTCACTCAGACTTTCATAGTCGAATATTAAAACATATTGATTTAAATGTCTGTATATATTAAATGAAAAGAACAACCATTAAATACATCAGTGAACACAGTAATATACATATCATTTGCGTCTGTCCCAAGTTAGGAGCGTCTGGCATTTGTTAGTCTTCCATTGTTTTTAATTTTAGCTTCTTGTGTATAATTTGGAGTCTTAGTATGGCGTTCCTTATCAATGAACTAGTATATATATATATTTGGTAAGTGGCCAGCTGAAGGACGCCTCCGGGTGCGGGAATTTCTCGCTGCATTGAAGAGCAGTTGTGACCTTCTGCTGTTGTCTGTTCTATGGTCGGGTTGTTTCCTCTTTGACACATTCCCCATTTACTTTCTCAATTTTATATAAAAATATCAGAATGAAGAATTTTGTTTTGGCTAGTTTCTATGCGATTGTTGTTATCCTCGATGTTCGTGTAGTTGCTGATTGCGTCGTTAATGTTAAAGGTGTCGTTCTGTTTGATCGACATCTGCATATCAACTGGCAGCGTACATCTTCGATTCTGAAAATGTAGATGAAGGGGTCTACCAAAGGATTGAGCAGAAGCAAGTTGTTATTTGCTCTGACGACGTCGTCATTGATAGTACAAGTAATGTTAGCGTGCAGACCGTATAGGGTTCTGGGTAAAATCGAACAAGCTGTTACGATGATGATACAAGTAAGCGTAATCATATTACAGCGCATTCGCGAAGCTGCTTTCCTTTCCTGCTGAATCTGTAACTCACTCAAGCCCAGTTCTCCATTTACCTGCTGACGAGTCCGAACTATTCGAAAAATAACAATGCTATAACAACATGCTATCAATGTAACGGATAAGGCATTCACAACATCTACAAAAAGGAGATAGCTTTTCTCTGTATTATAATTGGGTGCACATGGAAATTGAACACGTTGAACTTTGTTGTTAAATTCGAATGCACAGCGACATAAAAAATAAACATGTGAAAACAGAAATCCTAGTCCTATAGCAATATTACTCGTTAATATAGTCAATATTCGTTTTGGTGTTCTGAATGTCGCATTTAACCTTTGAAGGCACATTATAAAGGTCACCAAGAGAGACGATAAGATTGAAGCAGGTATAAGATGCACGAGTACTAGACACTGGTCTTGATGTGGACCATCAGTATAAAAGTCGTTCGTGTTCATTATAATTGTTTGCCACGCATACTCAATCATCATACAGGCGTCACTAATGATAAGAAAAAAAGCTAGTCTAAAAAATCTGTTTTTAGCTAATTGTCCAGTTTTAGCTAACGCTACTGCTGCAAAAATATGAACTCCAAATAATGTTATGCATAATCCCAGAATAAAACCCCACTTCATTTTCGAAAGTTAAGGTTTTCCTGTTTTGCTTTTATTGTGCTAAGCTGACGCATCTGCTACATACATGTTAACTCCAAATAACATTGGTATGCATACTCTACTTCTGTTTTTAAAAAAAGGTTGATTGTTATGACAGTTTTTACTCCGTTGGTTTCTTTTATACAGCATCCCTTTATTGTGATGTTGGTAGACAATTATATACGTCATATGGGAGGGGCACATTATTTTAACTTGATTTGTTTTTTGTGTTCTTTTTATCTATGCAGATTTTTTTTATATAGAACCGTATTAACGATTACGGAACACTTAGCTGATTATGCTGAAAACAATCGGAATAATTATATATACGTATGCGATTATCAACTATGATTTTGATTAGCACCTGTCGGTTGACGTTATTATATATAAATGCGATATTTAAAAGAGACACTTAAAGATCATTAGTCTTATACATACATATAAGACTAATGATCTTTTAAACCAAAAGATGAAAAAATTAACTATGGACGTTGGTCTTTCAATTACTATACATAACTAATAGTACGGCGGCTTTGTGAAAAATTGTGCACATCCTGCTACAAGCATGAAATTTGGCATAGACCTTCCATAACTATTATCCTTTTATTTCAGATTAGGGAGGCATTTTTTTTAAAAAGTCTCACTTCCGGTAAAATTCAAAATGGCGGACGTCATACTTAAATCAACCCAATATCGAAGGCTAGTGTGTAAAAATGTGTTATTATTATGCTACTATCATAATATTTGGTACAAACCTTTGTTTTTTACTATTTTTGGATAAATTAAATAGATTAGATGTCTTCAGAAACCCTTTTTCCGGTTAAAATCCAACATGGCGGACATTGTACTCAAATAAGCTTATTTTTTAGGGAGGGTAATTGAAATGTGTTTTAACGTATTGCTACTATAATTACATTGTGCAGAAACCTTTCTTTGGTGCAGTTGATGGATACAATGTATAAGACATATGTCTTAAAAACCCTTACTTCCGGTAATATTCAAAATGGCGGACATAGAAATATCAATTTATTATTTAAATTAAGACTTATAAGTATAAGTCATGTTTATGTTGTTAAATTGTTCCTATAGACTCAACTATAAGACAGTTATTTTTAGTTCTAATTTTCAAAGCTTTTGATTGGCTGTTAATTAATTATGACATCATTGATCGTTTAATATTGTTACTGCCAGGTCTTGTGTCTTATCAAAGTGTATACAGAGTTTATACAACATTCTATATTTTATTACAACTTATTTATACTATTGACATTATTATCATCATTCGATATTTATACGTTTTCCAAGGATATAACTGTTCTCAGATTATTTGCGAAGTGGAATTAAAACATAAACACTCGGACATTGACCTTTCAGTGATCATGGCCGATCGCCGTGCACCTCGTTTCAGACAGAGGTCTAATCAGTGGAACAGTTCCGACCCAGCTAACTGGACTGCTAACAAATTGAAAGTTGAATTGGAAAGTATTAACATTTTTGTTCCTGTTTCTCTGGGAAAAAACATGCTTAAGAAAATTTACATGGATAACATCGCGCGTAGGAACATCGCCCCAGCTGACAAACAGATGACAGGCAACACCTCACAGACATCTGCATCAACAGACATTGCACCAAATACATCTACTTCTGATGCAAGTTCTTATTTGAACACAGACACAATTGCCATTTCTAATCAAGCTCCCGATCAAAGAGATTTAACCTCGGACAGCGGAAGTAATTCGGCTAGAAGCAGAACCGTGACAGAACCGCGGATGAATTTTCAGAGTGGAATGAGCGGAACTACGTCATCCAATATGGCGGCGCCCAGTGCCAATGTCAACAATGAAGTTATGACAGTGATGTTAAATTCAATGCAGTCCATGCAAGGAACGATGCTTGGTTTACAGCAGACAGTTATAAAATTAATTAAGATCAATGACAAACCAGTAACCGTTGGCGTTGAGGATAACAACATGAGCACTGCATACGCAGCCATGAGAAACAACGATCCCGATCCAAGGCCAAGCACCAGTTCAGGAGCTGAATCTCCATGTAGCCAGACTTTCCCATTAAATGGTGGGTATCGTTTTCCTATATCAGAATTCGGGGTTCCATCAGAATGCATTTCCCATGTAGACATTGTTTCTGATGCTTTAAAGAAACGTATTTGGGAGGGAAAAGATTTTAACTTAGCGGCCCTGTTAATTCTAAAACATGAAGCAGACAAGAACATTGTTCAACAACAAGGGTCTATAACAGTCAACTTATCTAACCACGAAGACACAAGGCTTCTCAAATCTTTGACCATTAGTGAATTCATAACTGCCTTTGGAAAATACAAGAGAGTGATGTGTTCGAAATTCACTAATAGGAGAATTGAGTTGGACAGATACGAGGTCAATATTATTGATATATACAATGTATATGGGGCTAAGTTTCATGACTACCATTGTCAATTTTCAGAGAGGGCAGCAGCAGCATTGAGAGACTGCAACATTAAAGTTGATTGGTCCATCAAAGATACCACTATGCTAAGTATGGTTGCAGGGAATGCTAAGGTCAATTCATGCTCTTATTGCGCATCTACCATGCATTTGTCATCATTTTGTCCACAAATTCAAAATACAGTAACAAACAAAGTGGCCAACAAAGCTAGTTATTCTAAGAGTTTTACTTTTGCTGTGAAGGATTTGGACCGTTATGGTAGAAAAAGAGTAACTCATAATGAAACTGAAATCTGTAATAACTTTAATGATAGGGGGTGTAATAGGCAACCGTGTCAATATGCGCATATTTGTTCTATTTGCTATTTTAATAACCATGCAGCATTCAGGTGTTCAGGAAAGAAAAATCCAAAACAAAACAACACAGACAATATTAATAAATGACTAGATTTTAACCAGAGAGAACAAGTTGATGCTCCAATTAATGTAGATGAGTTAAAGCAACAGTTACATAATCATCCAGATAAACAATTTGTAAACTATTTATGCCATGGCCTTGCTTTTGGTTTCGATACCTTAATTCCTAATACACATGTTCCTACTAAAGAATGTCGAAATCTAAGATCAGCTATTACTCAACCAGATATTGTTGATAAACTTATTAAAAGTGAGGCACATGTTTTGTATTAAATGGCGTACAAATTATTATTTCTATACCAAACTTGCATTTGGCTGTCGATCAAGCCCAAGAATTTTTGATAACTTGTCGCAAGCAGTATGTTGGATAGCAAAGAATAATTTTGGCATAGAATTAATTTTGCACCTTCTTGATGACTTCATAACTTTTGAACATCTACATAAATGTGGACAGAGAAATATGGATTTATTATACTACATTTTTGACACTCTCAAGATTCCAATGGCTAAACATAAAACTTCAGGTCCAGACACAGTTATTGAATATCTTGGAATTATTCTGGATTCAAATTTAATGGAGGCAAGACTGCCAAACGATAAACTTATTCGAATTTCAACTTTCTTGAAAGAGTTTCTGATTAAAAAATCCTGCAGAAAGCGGGAGGTGTTACAATTACTAGGCCATTTAAATTTTGCATCTAGAGTCGTCATCCCAGGGAGAACATTTGTATCCCAATTGATCTTAGTGTCAACAACAGTTAAGGCGTTACACCACTATATCAAACTAACATGTGAATGCAGGGAAGACATTCGAATGTGGCTCTTTTTTCTTTCAAATTGGAATGGTGTCAGCATGTTTTATAACAAAGAAAATATAACTTCTGATGATTTGTGTTTATATACAGATGCCTCTGGTTCTATCGGTTTTGGTGGCTATTATAAAGGACTGTGGTTTGCTGAATCATGGCCATCAATGTTTTCAAATTTAGTAGTTGATGAGAAAGAAGTATCTAAAGCTTTTAGAGAATTGTACCCTATAGTGGTATCAGCCGTTTTGTGGGGACACATGTGGAAAAAGCAACGAATAATTTGTATGTGAGATAATGAGGCTACGGTAGTCATCTTGAAAAAAGGACGTTCCAAATCAGCTCATAAATTGCCTTTAGTAAGGAGACTTACATTAATTGCTGCACAACAAAGTTTTGTGTTTGTGTCTAAACATGTACCAGGAAAATTTAATTCTAAAGCTGATGCTTTGTCTCGTTTGCAGATAAACAACTTCATCGCCTTGCGAAAGAAGCACAGGAGGTTCCATGCAAAGTTCCTCCTCCTCAACTTGTGTTATGGAGCTCGACACCGTAGTTAGCCAGTTGTGGGAGGCAGCAATATCTACAGGCACAAGAAAAACTTATGAAACTGGTTTTAGATCATACACTTCTTTTTTATTATTAACTGGTGTTGTTGCTTTAATATTGCCTGGCTGTGTACCAGTCAATGAACAGTTATTATTACTTTTTGTTGCTTATTGTACAAGTAGACTACATATAAGTTATAGTACTATTAAACTGTATTTGTGTGGTATTATGTTCAAATGTTTAGAACTTAACATAAATTATCCTGATTTAACTAAGTTAAGACGACTCAAAGCTATACTGAATGGAGTAAAGCGTACTTATAAAACCAATCCTAAACCAAGGTACCCTATAACTTTTGATATTTAACAGAAAGTCTGTCTCTGGCTGCGCCAGAACAGTAGTTATGAGAATTTATTATAAGAAACTATGTGTACAGTTGCATTTTTTGTTTTTTTAAGATGTGGTGAATTCACAGTTAATAGTTGTGGAAATTTTGATCCAGCTTTTAATTTATGTATTTCAGATATTACTATTCTAAGCGACAGTATACATCTTAAGCTTAAAATTTCTTAAACAGATCCTTTTAGACAAGGTGTGACTATTAAACTTTTTGAAACATGTACTGAGATTTGCCCATATATGATATGCTGTTTGTATATGAATAATCGCTTTCAAAGGAATCCGTCTCCTGAAACTCCATTGTTTGTCGATTTAACTGGGGCTGCTGTCACCAGAGCTAAATTTCTCTCTTTATTCAAACATGCTTTAGATAGTTTAGGTATTAACTCTACCTATTACAGTGGCCATTCTTTTCGTATGGGGGCAGCGACAACTGCCGGTTCAGTTCAGGTTGAAGAACACTTGATAAAAGTTATGGGAAGATGGTCATCAGATGCTTACTGTAGTTATATAAAAATTTCAGAGTTTGACCTGAAAAGAGCTCAAAATTCTTTAGCAAAGAATTGATAAAATTTGCAAATTTGTCAATTATTATATAACTATATATTATTATATGAGATACATTGTACTAGTTTTACAGTATACTATATTGCAGATCTATTTAGGATCACTTGTACGTCTGTCGTCATTTAGGTTTAGGAATATTAGGACTTATGTAGTGTAGTAAGATACATGTAATAACAATGATATGATTTCATGTATATACATGTATTGCTTTGATTTATTTCTTTGGTTGTTATAACTTTTACTTAATTTTGGGGCACTCAGACCGCATACATTTCATGTAATCAATCTAATTTATGGCCGTATTAATTAATTAATCTGGTAATGTGATTACATAATTCATTAATTCCCCAAAATTCTGTAGTTTTCATTTGTTTCCATGTACAGTACATGTACATTAATATTTGAATGGGCTATTAAATTTGTCTACCAGTTTTGCTATCTTCATCCACATCAATTTGAAGTAATGCTCTTCCGGCTCTTGTAGCAGACTTGTCTTCCGGCTCTTGTTGTTCTGGAATTTTCAACTTTTTTAAAATGTACTGTGCTGGTCATTAAACTTTTGGCTGTAAGTTATTCCCAAAACCACTTATTCTATCATGTTGCAATGTTTAAATATAAAGTTGACACTTCCGGTAAAAATATGACGTAAATTTCAAAGATGAGTCCTCAGTACATTTCTTCGATGTAGACGGTTTTGGATAGATTGATTAAAACAAATTAAAATCACTATGGTACTAAAACATATTTCAAATTACTACTATTTGGCCAAGAATACATATTTATTCACAGTCACCATCACATACACAAAAGTCTGCACGGGAGACCCGATTTTCCACATTAAAAATGACCGCTGCATCCTTTCTTACATCCACAATGTACAAGCTTCTGAAAAAATTATGAGGCCTCAGAAAGACTTTTTTTAAAAGGGACCCTCTTTATCCCTTCGCAATCCATTAGTTCCTGGACTAGGTAGCATAAAAACCAATCCCAAGCTCGTCTCACTTAACACCTGCATTAGTATATTGCACGTTTTACATGCTTGAAATGACTAGACCAAGTTGTGGGAATAGCCTCACTTATAATTAACCTTCCCTTTTGTGCAAAAAATGATTTTCTTGCTTTGTTAATCATGTTAGCTCCATCTGAAAAGTTTGCACGATCTTACAGTAAAACACTGGTGATTTAGGCTGAACAATCGTCATTCTTTATGTTAAAGTCACATCTTCAAATACCATCAATGTCTCCCGTGCAGTCTTTTTTTCCCTTTCAAGCAAAGAGAGAACCGTATCGTAAGGTATGGATCAGCAATAAGTATGTGTGATCACGAATTGCCTAGTGCATTTGAAAGGCCATTGAGAGATGTTAATCCAAAGATTTTTGCCTCCCAAAACACAATCCGTAGTTCGTTTGCCCCTATGTCACGGAATAGCGAAATAGTGTTGACCGCATCATCAGTGACTGTTAATCATGACTCGTTTAAGTTCGTGTTTCACTGCATCAGACACATGCACCATGATTTTAGTGTCTGTCGCTTGAGGTGAACATGATGCTACACTTGAAATACATCACGTGGTGGATAAGTTAAAATATCCTGAGCATTTGTTGCTACAACTACCATACTCATCAAAGACCGCATCCACTCTTGTTACAGTTTCAAGGTACTCATCATACTCGTTAGGGAACACCTTGAAACTGTAACAACAGTAGATTTAATGTTGGATGCGAACATAGACAATACTGGTAGTTTGAAAGCTGCTAAAAGAAGCAAGAGCAACATTTAGAAGAAAGGATATACACAGACGAATCCAGGGTTTAAACATCCTCAAAATTGGCAAAGTTTTCTGAGAGATGTCGTCAATAATAAAGAACTTTTAAGTTTTCATTCACAGCAGCTTTCTCAATACAATATTGAGTTCAATGTAGTTGTAGCAAAAAATGCTCAGCATGTTCAGTGTTATCCACCACTTGATGATGTTTCAGGTTTATCACCACGTTTACACGAAGAGACTGACACTAGAATCAAGATCGATGTATCTGATGCAGTGAAGCACAGACTTAATAAAATTACCGGTACCAATTTCCTTGAAGTAGATACTAATACTAGTAATACAATACTAATATATGTCTCTTCAGTGATGATCGTGGCCAAAATATTTGAAATCCAAAGCTTATATAAAGAGATGAAGAGCTATAATCCAAAAGGTCCAAATAGTATAGCCAAATCCGTGAAAGGAATCAGAGCTTTACATGAAGTACATACATTCCTTAATTTATAATAATTTCTAATATCTTACTGAGTCATGACTCGAACAGTTATTGCTGTCATTGCTGTTTCGCTATTCCGTGACATAGGGGCAGACAAACTTTGGTTAGCATTTGGAAGGGGAAAAAGCATAAGATATATATCAATCCATGACCTTTCAAATGCACTAGGCATTGAAAGATAACACGTTTGCTGGAAAAGGAACTGCGTTGGTGACATTAATGGACGTTGAAGATGTGACATTAGCATTTAGAATGATGAATGACCAGCCAACATCACCATATGGATTTTTAGAATTTATGGATGTGAGAAACAATACCACATAAAATTGAGAATGGAAATGGTGAATGTGTCAAAGAGACAACAACCCAACCATAGAAAAAACAACAGTCTTTGTAAATGAAGGAAATCAGCTGTCCGAATGTGAATTGCGGCCTAACGAGTATGCTGATTGGGTATTATGTCCTTACCTTAAGAAAATACTTTGAAACTGTAATACGAGTGGATAAGGTCTTGGATGCGTATGGTAGTTATAGCAACAAATGATCAGGATATTCTTTCTTATCCACAAGTTCAGCACCAAGTTCACATTTACAGGCAAACACTAGAATCATGGTGCATGCGTCTGATGCAGTGAAACACGAACTTAAACGAGTCATGATTCGAAGAGTCGTTAATGATGATGCTGTCACTACTGTTTCGCTATTCTATGACGAACTATGGATTGTGTTTGGAAGGGCAAAAGACTTTGGATTAAAATCTATCAATGGCCTTTCAAATGCACTAGGCATTGAGTGATATGACACACTTATTGTTTTCCATGCCTTTACCTGTTGTGATACGGCTCTCTCTTTGCTTGAAAGGGAAAACATACTATGTGGGAGACATTGATTGCATTTGAAGATGTGACTTTAACATAAAGAATGATGATTGATCAGACTAAACCACCGCGATTTTACTGAAATATCGCACAAACTTAACAGATGGGTATAACATGGTTAACGAAGCAAGAAAATAACTATTTGCGCAAAAGGGAAGGCTTTTTGAGGCTATTCCCTCAACTGGGTCTAGTCTTTTCCAGCATGTAAATCATGCAATATACTTAGGAAGGTGTTTAGGGAGACGAGTTTGGGGTTGACTCTTATGCTACTCACGCCAGGCGGGGACAAAGAGGATAACTTTTTAAAAACTCCTTTTGAGGCATCATCATTTTGTCAGAAGCTTGTACATTGTTGATGTTAGAAAGGATGCCGTGGTTATTTTTAATGTGGAAAATCGGGTATCCCGTGCACTGCGATGTGTGCATGTCGTGGTGATCGTTATTTTTGGCCGAACATTGTAGTTATTTTAGATATGTTTTAGTACTGTAGTGATTTTATCTTGTTTTAATCAATCTATCCCAAACTTTACATCGACGAAATGGATTAAGGACTCATTTTTGAAATTTACGTCATATTTTTACCGGAAGTGTCACATAGCAAATGTCACCCAGAGAGACGATAAGATGGATGCAGGAACGAGATGTACGAGTAATAGACAATGGTCTTGGTAGGGACCATCAGTATAAAAGTCGTTCGTGTTCATTAAAACTACTTGCCACGCATACTCAATCATCATAAAAGCATCATTCAGTATAACAAAAAATGCTAACCTAAAAAATTTTGGCTAATTGCCTAGTTTTAGCTAAAGCTACTGCTGCAAAAACGTGAGCTCCAAATAATGTAATACATAATCCCAAAATAAAACCCAACTTCATCTTAAGAGTAAGCCTTTATTCTGTTTCAGCTCACGAAACTGCTGCTTAAACATAAATTTCGAATAACGTTATGAATAATCTCAATTCACTTCAAATTGTTTATATTCAACCAAATATTGTCAGATGTTCGCATAACGTGACGTAACTAGCTAGTCATATGTCACATGGGAGTACCTCAATGAACATTAAATGTATATATCTTCAGTGTTGTTTTCATTAATGCCGATATAATTTCTGTAAAGAGGACCCTATGATCCATTATGATATATTAAGCTTATCAGACTGAATTAAAAGTATACCATTGCAAACTTTTATCTTACATACCCAACTATATTAGTGGTATTCAGGACCGCTAACGATAGATATTATAGGGTATACAATATTGTTGAAATCAGAGCGATCGTATTATACGTCTCTGTTGAAACGTATACAATAAAATATTTTTTACAAATGTTAAACTTTATATCGATTCATTGAATGCCGAGATTTAGCTTAAAATATTGAATTAAAAAAAAAATTAAAGTCATAAGAAACCTCAAATTAAAAAAAAAATATGCATATGTTTTTTATAACTAAATGGATACAATTTATGTACATATACTTTTTTTCTGAGGAAAATTCCTTCATTTGTCCACATTTAGAAGAAGTTCACTTATTTTTAATTGCTTCCTTCCAGGAAGCAATTTGCCGACATATTTTTCGTATGCATAGTGACCTGAGCGTAACCCTCCTCGTAAAAATCCGGTGATTGCAATGCGCATGGATCTGTCATTAAAATAAACAATTATCTGGTTGTACATGTTAAACACGTGCTCAATATCCATGTTTTTTTTGTTATTTGTTTACCATAAGGTGAAAATCGGTAAACTTCGGCTTTAAAGCACGGCATTTAATGAGCAGCCATATTTGTTAAATCATAACAGACAGAGAGAGAAAAAATAAAGATTATACGATATATTTGCGTAAAAAATGAGAAACTCGTGCATAGTGGACTAAGTTTAGGAAATATACATGCATTGGTTCAAGAATTTGATAAACATTATTTTTCACCACTCACTGGTTTCATATGACTTTAAATCATATGCAATGAAATCTTGTTGAATTTCCTATAAAATAAAAAATATATCAATATAAATTAAAATTTGAATTACTTTAAAATAATTATGGAAACATAAATATTTTAATATCTTTTAAGCAAAAATATTATTTATAAAGACATTTTTTAATATATATATTTTTTAAAGCTTATTATTACAGATAATTCTTCTGATTTGACACGGGAAATTAAGAGAAAGTTTATTTGTTTATTTATAAAAACTTTTGAATATCGCAAAATTTAAACTCCTGTTATACATGTATACACAGGATGTTTAATGTCACCTGGTTGCTTTTGGTTTGCACGTCTACCTGACAATATATTGCTATGTACATTTTTTGTTCTAAGAGGAATGTTTTAATATATTTCTAAAGAAAGATAAAATAAACAGACAAACACCTTTAAAAAAAAAGAGATTTTTTTTTATTATAAATTGTATTGTAAACTGTTTTCTGGCAACAGTATATCCTGGATATCTGTCAAATAAATGTTCCCGAGACTCACTTAAAATATTATTTTTTTATCAAGAAATTTTGAAATCAATCATTTCGAAATATCCCCAATGAAAAAAACTGAAACATCAGAGATTCTGCATGAAACTATTAATATAATCTAAAAAAAAGTCTTACTATACAAATCCTTGATTTGATGCAACATTTCCATATACATCATCCGCCATTTTGAAAAGTCTCGAAAAATTACCTTTTTCAAATCCATGTTTGACAGACTTTGACTTGAAATTAAACTGTTTTGAGTAGTATTCTTCCCCAAATATATGTTTTAATGTACTTAATCGATTTGCAAAGTTTGTTTTTTATGTACGGAATTTCTTTATTTGTTGTACACGTAGACATGAAGACTTCAGTATGTTTACTAGAGAAATTTATCCTGTTGAACTTACTTTAAATAAAGCTAATACTAACAATGACCACTGCCCTTTCCTCGATCTTGATATCTATATCACTAACAGAAAGCTGAATACTAAAATTTATGGTAAAAGAGATGATTTTTCATTTCCTATCGTTAATTATCCATTTTTAGATGGTGACGTTCCCTTGACACCATCTTACGGTGTTTATTTATCTCAACTTGTACGATTTGCTCGTAGATGTAACAATGTTTTAGATTCGAACGAGAGAAATTTATGTATTACTGAAAAATTATTACACCAGGGTTTTCGATATCACAAACTAGTCAAAACATTTACTAAATTTTATCATCGGTATAAGGACATCATTCGTAAATATAGCTCAACATGCAGACTTCCTATACGTTCAGGTATTTCACGTCCAAATTTTTATGGAAATATTCTTTATAAAGCACAAAGGTGTCAGTATTCACCTCAGAAACTAACAAAACCTTTGAATAAACGTATTAAGAAGGGACATGGTTACAATACTGTTTACAGGTCATTAAAGATTGAATATTTTGGCGTTAATATTGATTCACTTATAGGATCTTTGCATCGGAACTAAACACGTACGTATTCATATACGTATTCAAAATTTTACAGAACATTTTACTATTAACAATAACCACAATAAACCTATTTCTCGTATCAAACATAAACTAAAAGAACTAGCCAATGAATTTGTTTTTGTACCGGCCGATAAAGCTGCTAATAATATTATTATTGTTTGACGTAAATGTAACATTGAGGTTCGGAAAAAAGAAATCACCAATTCACCAACATTCCAACTGACTCAATTTTCAGAAAACGACATCTGTAACATTCATAAACTTTAAGCTACCGCTTTACAAGCAGAACCAAATACAATGAAAGTCCCAACAATGTATTGGCCTCCGAAGCTACACAAAACACCTTACAAATAAACCTGATAATAAATTGTTCAAATAAGGCCTTCAAAAATAGTGGAATTAACTACTTTTGGAATGTCAAAAACTCGTTGGAAGTACTCGATAAATTGCATGCTTATATTGGTAATTTTGAATCTGTTCAAAGTATTGATTTTTCTACCCTGTATACCACATTGCCTCACATTCTCATTAAGAAAAAATTCACACACCTAATTAAATTGGCATTTAAATAGTCAGAATGTGAATATATATGCTCAAACTCTTTTATGTCATTTTTTAGTAGCAATAAACAAAAAAACTATGTCAATTGGACATGCTTTGGTACTATATATGCCCTGGAATTTTTACTAGATAACATTCCGTATATCGTCAGGTTATCGGAATTCCAATGGGGACTAACTGTGCACCACTTATTGCGGACCTGTTCTTGTATTGATATGAGTTACAATGTTTGACAAAAATAAGCAAAGACCAATCGAAACATCATCTGATAAACAAATTTGATAATACTTTTAGATATTTGGATGATATTTTGGCTCTCAATTATGACGACTTCAGTATGTATACTAAAGAAATTTATCCGGTTGAACTTACTTTAAAAAAAGCTAAAACTAACAATGACCACTGCCATTTCCTCGATCTTGAAATGTATATCACTAACGGAAAGCTGAATACTAAAATTTATGGTAAAAGAGATGATTTTTCATTTCCTATCGTTAATTATCTATTTTTAGATCAGTCAGTTTAATTGAAGTTTGGAGCTGGCATGTCAGTTAACTGCTAGTAGTCTGTTGTTATTTATGCATTATTGTCATTTTGTTTATTTTCTTTGGTAACATCTTCTGACAACAGACTCGGACTTCTCTTGAACTGAATTTTAATGTACGTATTGTTATGCGTTTACTTTTCTACATTGGCTAGAGATATAGGGGGAGGGTTGAGATCTCACAACAAACATGTTTAACTCCGACGCATTTTTGCGCCTGTCCCAAGTCAGGAGCCTCTGGCCTTTGTTAGTCTTGTATCATTTTAATTTTAGTTTCTTGTGTACAATTTGGAAATTAGTATGGCGTTCATTATCACTGAACTAGTATATATTTGTTTAAGGGCCAGCTGAAGGACGCCTCCGGGTGCGGGAATTTCTTGCTACATTGAAGACCTGTTGGTGACCTTTTGCTGTTATTTTTTCTATGGTCGGGTTGTTGTCTCTTTGACACATTCCCCATTTCCATTCTCAATTTTATGGGTATTGGTTATTTAGAATGGAGTCAATGGAGAAATGACGAGAAAAGGTGTATGTTTTTACAATTCTAAAGTGACAGACTTTAATAAAAAAAAAATGAACTGTTAGGACCAACATTGTTTGATAGAAATATGTTTGAATATCAAGGATTGATTTGCAAAAGTTAGAAAACGGGTTAGGTTTATGAGAAAATTAAACTTTATTGAAGCATCTATGCATTTTTTATGGGGAAATATAAAATAAAATGACGGCTAGAATACGTCACAAAAGTCACGTGATGTCTGAATAACTTAGTTGGATATGCTAAGAAAAATAAGCATAAGTCTTATTTATAACTTAATTTTTAAGTGTACCTCAACACTATTTTCAAGTTCAAGTTCATATAACCATGTAAATATGCTAGAAGAAAGGGTCTCAATTTCCCCAGCCAAAGCTTTTCTCTGTGTGTTCTGTGATATAGATGCAAAAAGTAAAATCACAAAAATACTCAGAGGAAAATCAATTTGGAAAGTCCATAATCACATGGCAAAATCAAAAAACAAAACGCATCAAAAACGAATGGACAAGAACTGTCATATTCCTGACTTGGTACAGGCATTTTCAAATGTAGAAAATGGTGGATTAAACCTGGTTCTATAGCGCTAACCCTCTCACTTTAATAACAGTCTCATCAAATTCCGTTACATTGATTAGCGTTGATTCTTGAAAAAAAAATCATGAACCTGGAGCCCAGTTTGTTTTCGATATATGAGTTTGACTGTCCCTCTGGTATCTTTCGTCTCTCTTTTAAACTATTGTGTTAATGTTTTATCAAAATTAAAGCCTATTCTTAATAAGAAGGTATTGTAAGTGAGTTTGAATGACCATGTTATCGTGACAAACGATGCATTACAATAAATAAAGTATATGTAAGAGAAAGCTAATCCCTTTTTTCATGGTTAAATACGAACGATAGCATCTGTAAGGGCATCTTGTTCGTAATCAAAATCATTTATAGATTAATTCACTTTGAGGGTCCAACACATAACTCAACTATACATTAGAGTTAACCTTTTCACTTGTCAACCTGTCGACCTATGCATTTATCGACATTTTTACATGTCAACATGTCAATCTTTTAACCTTAACACTGTCAACCGGTCGACCTTAACACTTGTCAACCTTGTAGACCTTTCTAATTTCAAGCTGTCGACCTATTATTCTGTCACCTTATGTACATATAAACTGATTTACTTCTTAAATTAAACCGGTGTACTTCTTAAGTTAAACCGATTTACTTCATTAGGTAAACCGATTTACTTCTTAAATTAAACCGATTTGCTCCTCCGTTTTCAGATGGAACTACAGTACCGTTTAACTTCCTTGACCCGACCTTATGAGGTATAGAAAGGTAGATAAAACGCCGACCATGCAGATCTATTTTGCATGTATTCTGGTATAGTGAGGTATATCTCCTTATTTATATTCATTGCAAAAGACACCAATGAACTCAAAGTCAATTTTAAAAATATTTTATAATGGTAGCTACACAATCATCCTCTCCGGAGAGAACCATCGACTTTCGCTAGACCCTTATCATTCTGTTCAATTGAGATTGATGTCGAGCTTACCTGCCACGTGTGGGATTCGAACTCACAACCTACATGTAATTGTTGACATGCTAGATACTTTGACCACTCGGCTACCGA